>NC_060950.1:9305555-9316554 GCF_022045245.1 Lucilia cuprina
CTAGAACTGAACTAGAACTGAACTAGAACTGAACTAGAACTGAACTAGAACTGAACTAGAACTGAACTAGAACTGAACTAGAACTGAATTAGAACTGAACTGGAACTGGAACTGAACCAGAACTGAACTAAAATATAAAAAAAAATATTTAAAAATTGTATGTGGAACGAACAAATAGTTGAACACCTTATAGCCTTGTTAAAAAACGAAATACTTACTTCGCTTGGATTTGCTATATTACCTGTATAGAAATATAGATGTTCTGTTAAATAATCGGTATCAACACTTAATTAACCAAAAAAATTACCAAATTAGAGCGGTATTTCATAGAATAATTTTCTGTGGATTTTTTCCGTTTTAAATATGTTTCTAAGAATTTGTGGTTTCTTTTGTGTTGCTTTTTTTCTTTATACTTAATTCTTTTAATTTTTGTTGTTATTTTGTTTAAATCTTTAGGTGGGCCACTAAATGAAGACATAAAACTTTGGCTACGCAATCATTAACTTTGCACGCTTATGTTAATAATGACCACCAACTAAAAATTTTGTTCTTACTCTGCTGTTCGAATATATTATTATACTCTTCATGGATAAGAAATTAAATCAAGAAGGTATATTAAGTTTGTTAAAACGTTTGGCTGAGGAGAGAAGAAAAATTTGCTTGTGAGATAACTAAAAGCGGTTTGTGAACTTGTTTAGATTGTGGATTTTAGTATTTGAGAGTTTTTTAAAAGGATCTTTAAGTTCAAACTATGATTTTAGGTTCACAACAAACGCAATTTTCAAACATTGCAACTACCACAACTACTACTATCCATATTATAATCTTCTATTCCCTTAAGTTGAGGAAGTTTTTTTTTAGATTTTGTTATGGCTATTGCTCAATACACAGTTTTTCATATACTTTTGATTTTTATTTCACCCAAGAAACCAAATTCACTTTGTGTTCTTTTTCTAAAATCACCTAAAAAATTTAAAGATCCAAATATTGTTGTAGTTTGTTTATAACTGCTGCTGCTGCAGCTGATCTGAATCTTTATTGCCCTGCGCCTACCACACACTGATTTTGATTCTGGTATCATCATTGTGTGTATTGTAACAACACCAAGAGGTATACGATTATAAAGGAGTTTATAAAGCAGCAACACAATAATGAAGCTGCTGCTGAAGATGATGACGATGATTCAAATGTTGGGACTGCTGATGATGGTACAACAATGACGATGAAGAAGATTGTGGTGACTTTGTTGATATGCTAACAATGATACAATATTATGTTGTTTGCTTTGTTTCTCAATTCATTGGTTTATTATTATATTGTAGTTACCTGTAACCCTTTTTTTAGCTTCTTTTTTCGGAAAGAATATAACAATTTTAAAAGTTTTTTTGTTTCTGCTTTTTTTATTGCTTTTTGTTGTGAAAACTTCTTTAGTTTAGAGTTTTTTGGCGGTGGTTTTGTTCGTAGAGGAAAGAGTAGTGATCGCATGAAGTTGCAAACAATTCTTATTGTTTCTTTGGGCCACCCAAATATTATGATTAACTATATCGACTAATGTTTTGTTCTGGTTGAGAATGTTAATGTTTGTAGGGCTTAAATACATATTTGTAGTGATTTAAACTGATAGCATTGATGCAAAGGGAGTATGTTTGCGTTGCGTTTTATGTTTTTTTTTTGATTATTGGCTTAAACGAAATTTTTGCATATTTTTTATTAGTAATTTAAGATATTTTATAGAAAGACAAAATGTTTGGGCGAAATCAAACTTTGATAAACTAGAACTGAACTAGAACTGAACTAGAACTGAACTAGAACTGAACTAGAACTGAACTAGAAATGAACTAGAACTAAACTAGAACTGAACTAGAACTGAACTAGAACTGAACTAGAACTGAACTAGAACTGAACTAGAACTGAACTAGAACTGAACTAGAACTGAACTAGAACTGAACTAGAACTGAACTAGAACTGAACTAGAACTGAACTAGAACTGAACTAGAACTGAACTAGAACTGAACTAGAACTGAACTAGAACTGAACTAGAACTGAACTAGAACTGAACTAGAACTGAACTAGAACTGAACTAGAACTGAACTAGAACTGAACTAGAACTGAACTAGAACTGAACTAGAACTGAACTAGAACTGAACTAGAACTGAACTAGAACTGAACTAGAACTGAACTAGAACTGAACTAGAACTGAACTAGAACTGAACTAGAACTGAACTAGAACTGAACTAGAACTGAACTAGAACTGAACTAGAACTGAACTAGAACTGAACTAGAACTGAACTAGAACTGAACTAGAACTGAACTAGAACTGAACTAGAACTGAACTAGAACTGAACTAGAACTGAACTAGAACTGAACTAGAACTGAACTAGAACTGAACTAGAACTGAACTAGAACTGAACTAGAACTGAACTAGAACTGAACTAGAACTGAACTAGAACTGAACTAGAACTGAACTAGAACTGAACTAGAACTGAACTAGAACTGAACTAGAACTGAACTAGAACTGAACTAGAACTAGAACTGAACTAGAACTGAACTAGAACTGAACTAGAACTGAACTAGAACTGAACTAGAACTGAACTAGAACTGAACTAGAACTGAACTAGAACTGAACTAGAACTGAACTAGAACTGAACTAGAACTGAACTAGAACTGAACTAGAACTGAACTAGAACTGAACTAGAACTGAACTAGAACTGAACTAGAACTGAACTAGAACTGAACTAGAACTGAACTAGAACTGAACTAGAACTGAACTAGAACTGAACTAGAACTGAACTAGAACTGAACTAGAACTGAACTAGAACTGAACTAGAACTGAACTAGAACTGAACTAGAACTGAACTAGAACTGAACTAGAACTAGAACTGAACTAGAACTGAACTAGAACTGAACTAGAACTGAACTAGAACTAGAACTGAACTAGAACAGAACTAGAACTGAAGTAGAACATGATGCAAGTTTGATAGGATCTTGAAGTTATCATTGTATTTCAATGATCTTTTAAGTAATCTTTAAATTTTTAGCTGTCTTTTTTTACAGTGTATCTTAATACGATTTTAATGGAGTCTTTTGGTCTAAACTGTTTATTCTTCAACTTGTTTATTTTATTGTGGTCTTTTGAAACATAATTTATGCACATTTCTTTATAAATAAAACAAACTAAATCCTTTTTTATTCGTTGTTGCTGTTATTGTTGTTTTATCAACAGCATATCCTCAAGCTCGTTTGCTACATAGTATATTTCTACAGTTTGCTGTTTTTTTTACAAACTACTATGTTAATCTTATCATTATTGAATGATCTACAAAAGAGAACAGACAACGTTAAGGCAAAAGAAGCAGTAGTAAGGTTGGAAACAATTTAAAACGGGAGCATAATATCCACTAGATACTACAATAAGGCGTTTAGAAAATAAGATGTGATCATTTAATGACAACAACGTTATAACTAACACAGACAATAATATGTATGTACGTGTGCGTAGTGTATAACAAAAGGTTTCGATATCTGTTAGTTAAATCTTACAGTAACAGCTTCATAAATGTAAATTAGAGTCCGTTTAGCATTTAGAACTATGAGCTCGTAAATAAATGTCAATTGACATTAAAATCATTGTTTAAGGTAAAACTCAATTTAATACTTACGACTGCAAAATAAGGGCCCTGACATCTCTTGAAGAGTAGTGGCATGAATCCTTCTTTTTAACTGTTATTGCTCTGCTTTGAGGTTTTCTTTTTATGTAGTTCCTTATCCGCTGATGTGTCTGTGATAATAAAATGATGCTGTCATTTTGGTCTTTTGTTTCTCTTAACTATAGACAATTTTCAGTTTTGTATTTTATTTTTTTTTTGAACTCCGTTATGCTGCAATCATGCCCGCTTGTCTGTGTCTCTTGGCCACTCTTGTCGAGTGTTGCATGCTTTGGACTTGATGTGTGAGGTAACATTTATTTAAATTTTCTTATGCTCATACAACACAAGTAATATTTAACTTATACGGTAAAGTATATGCAATATCTTAATATAACGATCCACTAAACATGTTGTGAGTTTTGTTTTCATTTTCGTTACAAAATCAACCCATCATTTACGATCACAAAAAAATAAAAACAACAACGTAGCAATCCAGAGATAACCACAGATGATAGTGATAATAGCTTGTAAGAACAAAATTAATTGTCAGCAGCATAAACAGACATCATGGGGGGAAAAAAACACACAAAATAAAAGGGAACAATCAGAATAAAACAACATATTTACAAAACAAGTTAAATTGTCGTTAATTTGAATTGATGATGTTTGAGAGATACTCTCTTAAGTACACTGAGAAAAAAAGCGTGATATTATTATATATAAAAAGATCTTGAATTTAGCTAAAAGTTGTAAATTTAAAAATTCATCTTAATCTGTTCAAAAGGAAGGTGCATGCCTGACTTTAGCTTGCTACAATGACGTCATTTGTTTTTCAATTAAAAACAAATCTATTTGAGCTCTTGACTACACTAAACATTAAATCTAATTTATTAAGTACATAATCTAACCTTGACCACCCCAAAAATTTAATAGCTTTTTATAAAATTTTTTGAGTTTTTTTGTTAAAGTCATTACAACTTATCTAGTTTACATTTTAGCCATACAAAAAATTTACATTTACATACTGAGGGTTCATATTCAATAGTCGCTAACTTTAGTTTCCAGAAAAATTTGATTTCAATAGCAAAATACTGAGATTTTAAATAATTTTCTATTGCAAATAAATTTTATTGAATATTTCTGTTTTTTTAAGATAAACACTATTGAATATAATCCCTCGTTATATAACTTGTTTTTTTCCAATTTTTTTTTTGGTTTAGCTGTTAAGTGCACATGGTTTCAATTAATAAATGTTTGTTAGTTCTACTATCTTATCAGTTTTATGCAAATTTCGTTGTTGTTTTACTTTTGCACGCTCGAATTGCAAGTGCAAATTAAGCTGCAATAAATATGCAAATTTTATGATATATATTTTTTTCTTTAACAATTTAATTTTCAACACTTTAATGTTAAGATCTTTGAGTTTATTTTTTAGTGGATGGAAAAGAAAAACCTGTCGTACGTGAGTATTATTTGTTATATGATTTTGGAAGAATCCTTCAATGGTTGACGTTTAATTGTTTCATATGATTATATATTGCATGATCATCTTGCGGTTACTAAAGAAAAGAAAACTGGTCATAACATAATAAGTTTAATATAAGTTTAAGTAACTATTAAGGGTAAAGAATGATCTATCATCATCAGAATTTATATATCCTTTGATTGATCTTTTTTGGCTCAAGGTTGTAGAAGAAATACTGATCAGTGATTAAGGTGATCTTAGATTTACAGAATAAAGCTTGCCTAAAGAATAACTAAAGGTAAATGAAGAGAAAACTTATCAGTGATTAAGGCGCTCTTAGATCAACAAATTATACTATGTATATTGTTTAT
Source organism: Lucilia cuprina (assembly GCF_022045245.1). Lineage (NCBI taxonomy): Eukaryota > Metazoa > Arthropoda > Insecta > Diptera > Calliphoridae > Lucilia > Lucilia cuprina. The sequence continues at coordinate 9,311,039 of NC_060950.1, forward strand.
CTGATCTACTGTTTAAATGACAAGTTAGACTTAAGGATGATCTATTGCCAAGATCATACTAATGCTTGGTAACATTTTGGTTCACGGTTAGAGAATTGAGAGAGAGATCAGTGATTAAGGCGATCCTTGCGGTACCGCCAGGCTATTAAGGGTTAAGAATGATCTATCGTCAAGATCATATTATTGCTTGGTAACCTTTTGGCTCGCGGTTGGAGAATAGAGAGAGATCAGTGATTTAGGTGATTTTAGATCTATAGAATAAGGTTTGCTTTATTGATGGCAAACGATTAAAGAATAGAAAACGGATCAGTTATTAGGCGTTCTTAGGATTCAAAAATTTGTTGGATTAGAGAAACAATTTAGTGATTTAGGCGATCTCTACGGAATAAAGTATTCCAAAGGGACAGCTCACTCTTATGGATGTAATACTTATATATTGTTTATCTGATCATCTGTTTAAGTGATCAGTCAGGATGATATGTGTGTAGATAGTATCCGCACAATAGAGTTTGTATATCCCAAGTTCAAAGCTGGAGAAGAGAAACAGACTAGCGATCAACGCAATCTTAGATCTGCGGAGTAAAATCATCTGCTTGATCGCTTAAGCAGATAAGAAAGATCCATTTTTGGAGATGCGAAAATATGATTCGATTTATATTTGATCCATATTCAGATCCTCTTAAGGATAAAGTCCGTAGGATTTTAACAGAGTTATATGAACAGTGAGACACATATGTAAGTGTATGATCCATATAATACTCAAAGTGTTTTTATTTCAGTTGATCAGTTGCAAATTCACTCTCTTAGGTAATTTGATCATTGGTGTCGTGAACTGTAACATTGTTAGAGAAAAGAAAAAAAGTCCAATATACTCTTCTTTGGAATGATCACTTAGGGAATCATCGATATTCATAAAGTGTATTGTGGAAGAATTATGAACATTGCAAGTAGCAGAATGGACTTTTGCACTATGGCTTACGAACTACAGTAAACAGATCAATGGGTGGGTTCTTGAAACTGCGTACAAGATCCTCAAGTGCAGAGAAACTTATTTCATTGTTGTATTCACAGAATAGTGCAATCAATAAAGATGAAAATACTAGACTAAATAAATAATTGAGCTCGATTTCAGAAAATTTAAAATTTTACCAAAATTGTTAATTTCAATAATGAAGGACATTTTGAGAATAAAAGCTGTTCAATGAGATAGGGTAGCTTATCTCCCACTAAGAAAAGGAATCCTAATTACACTGGATTTACCAGTCTGAGATATCGGAAACATTATGTGTGATTAATCATCCTAAAGGCTTTTAAGATTTAAAGATTGAATTTATACCAAAATGGACTTGATTTGAGCACGTTTCGAATTTGATTTCAGAACATCTTTTGTCTAAATGTTAACAACTTGTTAATCTCACTATTGACAACGGTTGTTGTGAGCTTGCCAAGTTTGTAAACTTTTAGACAAAGGATGTGTATACAATTTAGATTTCGACACCGAATTTTTGTAATGTTGACAACGTTGCGTTGTCAACATAGTGTTTTAAGTATGTATATACTTTGACAATGAATTTTAATGAAAAATGCAAAACATTTTGATGTCAATTTGGTAACAGTCGTATACATTTCCCTTTCTATCTCTCTGTGTCACTCAATCTTTCCACTAAGATAATGATAACTAATCACATATATAATCTGTCGGAAATATCGGGCACATTTTGAATGATTAATCATTTTAGCTTTTATGATTTAAATAATTCAAAATTTCAATTGATTGATGTGATCATGCCAAATCTTGTTTAATATTGTGCAGTTTTGTATTGAACGCGAGAGAACTTTCTTTGTTGAGATCTTGTTTAATGTAACGTAAAAGATCACACCGACAAAGTCTTAGGTTTCAATTATGAATATTTTTTATTTAATTATTATGATTTTTAAATATTTTGTTTAATTTATTAAAAAACAACAAATTTAATTAAAAATTAAATAAAAACTAAATGAGATGTATAAAAAGAGCCTTTTGATGTTTTATTAAAAAAAAAACTTTCTCATCAAGAATATAGTGTTTTTTGTCAAAATTTTCAGACATAAAATTCTTTGACTCAAAGAAAATCTACCGACAAATGAAATATTATCTTATTAGATTATATTACGAACAATAAGAATATTTAATATTTTACTAAACGGAAAAGATTCAAAAATATGCAAAAAACAGAAAAAAAATCTTTAAAAAATTTAAGAAAAGAACGACAAAATAAATCGGTAAACGTACTGTAAAAAATCAAAAATTCAAAAATCAAACGAGCCGTAAAATACAATTTGATCCATAAGACAAAAAAATCATTTGATTTTTTTTCTTAAGTAATGCTCAGGTTTAAAACAAAAGGATCTTGTTTGTTCTTTTTTTTTTGCATACAAAAGACAAACCAACAAGTTTGGCAAAAATGGTGGCTTGATCTTTGGAATGACTGGATGTTTGCAGCATTTTTTTGTTTTAATCATTTAAATCTTTTAATTTCATACAGATCACAAAACATCACTTGAAGTTGATTGTTTTGCAAACTAAAATGAAAATGAATCCCTTTCTTTAAAATAATTTGATTGAGGATGCTCTTAGTTTAGCTTTATGTCAGCTTTGACGATTGTCAAGTATAGAAAAAAAGCCGCTAAAATATTTTAAATGAATATATTAAATGTACAAATCAAGGAATATATTATATATGCAGAAAAGAGAAATTCTTAAAGCGACATAAAGTCTACTTAAGAAGCTAATCATCATTGTTTTATGTTTAAGATGAATGAAGACCCTATGATGATGATGATGACGACAAAAGAGCAAGATCATCATGATTTTATGGAGTTGCTGACAATGAGCCATTTCAAGTGATGATGTTGTGTCTGGCATGTCATGAAATGAAAATGACCATTTCGCTAACAATTTGATTTTACTTTGATTTTTTTTGTTAAAAGGAAGTTTTTTTTTTGGAAAATAATTTCAATCCATTTTTTGTACCCTACACCACTTTAGTGGGGAGGGTATATTGGTTTTGTGCTGATGTTTGTAACACACAATAATATTGGTAATACACCCACCATTAAGTATACCAATCGGATCAGAATCATTTTCTGAGTCGATTTAGCTATGTCCGTCCGTCCGTCCCTACGTCTGTCTGTCCATGTAAACCTTGTAATCAAACTACAGGTCGTAATTTTGAGGATAATTGAATAAAATTTGGTGCATGATCTCCTAGGGACAAAGTCTATTGAAAATGGTTAAGATCGGTCCATTATTTCACCTAGCCACCATGAACCCCTCAATAGGACTTGTAAACTTTGTAATCGAACAACAGGTCCAATTTTTTGAGATAATTTAATGAAATTTGGCATATGTTCTTATATGATACCGTAGATAAAGCTTATAGCTTAACATCGGTCCATTATTTCACCTAGCCCCCATACAACTGAACCCCCCCCCCCAATAGGACTTGTAAATTTTGCAATTAAACTACAGGTCGCAATTTTGGATATAATTCAATGAAATTTGTCACATGATCTTTTAGGATACCGTAGACGAAGCCTATAAAATATGCTTAACATCGGTCCATTATTTCACCTAGCCCCCATACAACTGAACCCCCCAATAGGACTTGTAAACCTTGTAATCGAACTACAGGTCGCAATTTTGGATATAATTCAATGAAATTTGGCACATGATCGTCTATGGTACCGTAGGCGAAGCCTATTGAAAATGGTTTACATAGGTCCATTATTTCACCTAGCTCCCATACAACTGCACCCGCCGTATAGGGCTTTTATTATGGCCACTAAATCACATAATATTTTTGTAAAATGTTTAGGGTATTATATGGTCGAACTCACCCGACTATAATTTCTTACTTGTTTTTCTTAAGAATTGTATTGTATTTTTAAAGTTTTGCTAAAGAAAATACTTAAATCCTTATTTTAAAAAGAAATTTTTAAGTTTAATTATTTAAAAGTGTGGGAAATATTTCACTAAAACTAATTTTCCGTTTTTAAATTATTTGTCTTGATTATCGAAAGGATTTAGAAAGATTTTGACTCATACCCATGAATTCTAAGAATTACACACAGCAGATTTTTATATGAGAATTATTGTTAATTGTTATTAACAACAAATTGATTTATTAACTGACTTTATATGTTTTTAAAATTTTGTCATAAAACTAAACTTTTATTATCCTTTAAATTAACAAACACCCCCCATAAATGTAGATATAACATTACAAAAAATACTCATAAATATTAAATTAAAGATCAATATAAACAATTATAACTTTTTTTGTTGTGCTGTGCTTAACTCCAACAAAAATAACAACAGAAAAGGTCCTTCGAATAAAGAAATTTTCTCACGCCTTTTTTTGTTCTTACACAACAATAACAAATTATTAAATAAACAAAACCAACAACAATAATAAAAAATAAACAGCTCAAATTTCAATTAAGACATCTGTTGGTGTTTATTTGTATATACATATATGTTTATATATATTTTTTCTCTCCTTTAAGTTTTTACTGACTCAAGCAGTTGTTGGCTTAGTTTGGTTTTCAGTTTGATGGTATGGGTTGTAACAAAATTTATGTTTTAAAACATAAAAAAAAAATTCCAAAAAAAAAAACTTAAACGTTGGCAACAATTTTTGTTAAATGACATCATTTATGACACAAAATATACACAAAATATACAACAATAATACTAATAACCCCCAGCACCAGGGATAATACCAACATGTTAACAGTCTTACTGACATTCCAGACGACAAAACTATACAACAAAACACATTAAAATGGGGAGAAAGAAAAAAAAAAAGAATAAATAACTAAAGGATGATGAGGATGCTGATATGGATGGTATGCATACCATCTTTTTGGTTTTCTTCCTCTACAGTCCCTTACTAACATTTGGAGAACACATGCAGTCTGGTGATATATTGATACATCACTAAAAAAGCTTAATATACTGGTTGCTTGGAAATGGTTAAATTTATGGAGGAGCAGACAACAGGAAAAAACGACAACCTCTGTGTGGTTTCTTGGTTGACGATGTACAAAAATATGGACCATAAAACAATGTTAATGATTTTATGCCATTAAGATGTTGTAATAATATTTATTTAAGGGGTTTGTTGTTGTAATATTTACACTCGAAAATGTTAATGGGAAATATTTGGGCGTAGAAAAACGGTTGTTTTCTATAAACATTAAAAGAGGCAACAAACAGGCCAGTTCTAGGAATCATTTGAGTATGTGTTCAGATGCATCCGTGTATCCAACTACCTATCTAAATAACAAACTAACTAACTAACTAACTAACTAACTAACTAACTAACTAACTAACTAACTAACTAACTATCTTACTAACTAACTAACTACCTACCTACCTACCTACCTACCTAACTAACTAACTAACTAACTAACTAACTAACTAACTAACTAACTAACTAACTAACTAACTAACTAACTAACTAACTAACTAA
>NC_060950.1:9316654-9317771 GCF_022045245.1 Lucilia cuprina
TCAGTTCTAGTTCAGTTCTAGTTCAGTTCTAGTTCAGTTCTAGTTCAGTTCTAGTTCAGTTCAAGTTCAATTCTAGTTCAGTTCTAGTTCAGTTCTGTTATTTAATATCTATGCACAGACACACTTATTTATTTAGATCATATAATCTCTCACAACTTTAAAGCTTAATTTTATGCATCACGCCATAGAACAAATGCGATGAAATTGTGAAAAATTTAACAAATAAATGGCTATAAAAGTTCTCTAAAACCGAACCAACATGTTCTAAGGCACAACATGAATGTATCCAAATAGTCTGGCAATTTTAGGCCAAAGTCAATTTCACACACAACTCAATTTACGTTGAAAAACACACATTCTCAAAAGATGTACACATACTGCCCTTCCAAAGACTCATAATAAACCTTTATGTAGTTTTCATCAGTTGACTTGTGCTGTTAAAGCTCAAAAGCAAAAAAAAAAGCTCCTACATACAGAAATCACTGAGAAAGAAGAACGTAATTTTGGTTCACTTTTATTTTGTATTTCGTGTATGTATTATAAGAACAAAACAAAAAAATTAAAAACAAAGAAGGTTTGTTTCGCGAATACAACCAAATTTAAACATGCAACGTTCAACATTTTAAAGGCCCTTGGGGGCGAAATGCCAATAAAATGTTTAGACCTACCAGAAGCACAGATAGACAGACACGCTGTATAACACACAAACGGTCAGGCAGGGATATAAGTTTTAACGAAAAATGTATCTGTATTCCTGCAGAACACATTCACTTTTTTGAATCATGGGTAAAAGGATGTAATGTAATTGCACATACATAAATAAGTCGTCTATGCCATATGATGTGTGTGCTTAATTCAGTGTTATGGGTTGCATTCACTTTATTTATTTATGTGTTTATATAACTGGGAGTATGTTTTTATCCTGAACTTTTGTAAAATTGGAAAAGTATCTGGTGTTTATTTTAAAGTTTCAATAACTTTCCATAAATTTCAGTGCTCTCAATTTTAAAGTTCTGAATTAGAACTGAACTAGAACTGAACTAGAACTGAACTAGAACTGAACTAGAACTGAACTAGAACTGAACTAGAACTGAACTAGAACTGAACTAGAACTGAA
>NC_060950.1:9317871-9320488 GCF_022045245.1 Lucilia cuprina
TAGTTCAGTTCTAGTTCAGTTCTAGTTCAGTTCTAGTTCAGTTCTAGTTCAGTTCTAGTTCAGTTCTAGTTCAGTTCTAGTTCAGTTCTAGTTCAGTTTTAGTTTAGTGTTAATACAATTATGAAATAAAAAAGGAACTTACCATTAAATGCCTATGCAATTTCTTGTACATATTTACCTAAAAAGAAAAAAAATAATTAGTATGTATAACAAATTTCATAATTTTTCTCATAATAACCCATCAAATACTCAATCTGCTGATAAATATTTCAACAAACATGAAAATTTACAAAATTTCAAAATCCCAAAAAAAACATTTTGCTCTGCAAAAGGACATTAATAAAATCATTAAAAAACTCTTACTGCACATTAAACCAAAGTAAGAGAAGAACAACAACGAAGAACGAAATATTATGTTAATATTATAAAGACATCTTGTTGGGTCAAAATAAACAACAACTAACAAAACATTAAACAAAATACGGCTGTTGCTGCTGTTGGAATGTAACCCGATTCTTATTAACTCATCAACATCCTCATGAAACTGAAAAAAATATATATGTATAAATATATGAGGAAAAAAATTGAAGAGAAATAAGAAGGCAACCTTAAAAGCCCAAATACAAGTTATTAACTTATAAAAACATGCAGCTACAACATAAAGTAAAAAAAAAACATTTATTTAGAGACAAACTACTAAAGTTTTTTTTTATTCCGTTTTTTTTTGGCCAAGTCAGCAGAACATTTTTTTTGTTAGTTTAACTTGTGCGGTCCTTTAAGGACAGACAGTAAATTGCAGAACAAAAAGAAACGTATGAAAACCTTGGCTAGGGCCCTGCATGAAGGACAGACAGAATTTGCTAATAGGCCATAAATAATAACCAGCAAAGAGATTATATTGAAAGTTTCAAACACAAACATACAAACTAACATAAACATACATACTGTTGAAAAAAAAAAGCTTTAAGAACTCCCCAGAGCTATGGTGGAAGAAAGAGAGTGAAAGGAAAAAAATTGTTTTATAAACAAAGAACAAGAAAAACAAACACTGAATGAGTAAAATGATGATCATTTTACCAAATCATCATAGTCACTATGGGCAGAAAACTTAAATTTTTTTGAGAAATCACAAATTTTTGCTATTTTCTTTAGTAACTGTAAACGATCTTTAGTGGGAGATATTGGTGATCACAGATATTGGCTATTTTCTCAATTGGAGCGTAATTTAAGAAACTACAATCGATGTCGGCGTTTTTATATAAAAGTATTTTTATCATAAATCAATCATAGATAAGAGATAATTTCCTGTACCCTTGTCAAATCATTCATAGATCATTCTTTGTGATTTGATGTCCTTTATGGCTTTAGTTTTGACCCATAGTGCTTAATAAAGTTAGTTGTTAGTATGTAGTATATTTGGTTTTAATTTCAGTATCTTCACGATATTAAGACCATGTTTTAAAATAAATATTTTGTTTTGTCTTAAAAGTCGGCTTTACACAGAAACATTTCAACTCGCACACATACTAAATATGTTCTACAACATTTTGTTGTTGTTTTTCTTTTAATTTTTTTTTATAAAAAAATAACTAAATTACGGTTAATGGAGCGAATTAAATTTAAAAGCCACAAATAGATGTGGTACGAAACACACACTCACACACACACATCAAGTCAAGTATCGGTGGTCAAAAGATATGAACAAAAAAATTTTATTTTTTTAGTTTCTGTGGAGTTTTACACAAAAACTAAATTAAAGATTTTTTTTACTGAAATTAACCAAACAAAACTTGACCACCAAATGAGCCTGATTAACTTAAAAAAAAATAAAAACAAAATCAAGAACATAATTTAATACCTGTGGAAAGCCGGTATATGTGTGTTAATTAAACAAAAATTTGTTTAAAATTTTTGATTTGACTTGTTTCTTTTTTTAAGTTTTTTTTTTCTGATGAAGATCTTGGTTTAACAAAGTGGTGTTGTTAATAAGTATATTTAAGCCACAATTTAGTGTCGCATGTGGCACGTCCTTTTGACCTTAAGAAATTTATTTTGCGACGCATTTAAAGTTATTATAAAAATTGTGGCTTAGAGATTTCTTGTGGAATTTTGTAAAGATATTGAGTATGATAAGTTAATTAGAAGGATGGGCTTCGGATTATAGAAATTTTTATAAATTGCGGATTTTAAAGATTTCATATTAAAAACTGTTTTCAGAGGCAAATGAAAACTATCACATGGGATGAACCTAATAAGAAAAGCACTCAGAGGATTATAGAACATACAGAAAGGACAAATTAATTTCTCACCGCCCCATTGTGGAATTTCAGGTCTATCTATCTAATCACTAACCATTGTTGCCCTGAGAACTAACTTCCCCGATCCGCAAACATTACGTAACGGTAGAACGAAGTACGAATCTATTAAATAAGGTGATGACTTTGCTCTTACTCATAGAGAATACTCTCATTCATCCGACATACTCTTAGAGAACAACATTCCACACACCCAGATAGATAGATAGATATATAGATAGATAGATAGATAGATAGATAGATAGATAGATAGATAGATAGATAGATAGATAGATAGATAGATAGATAGATAGATAGATAGA
>NC_060950.1:9320588-9324260 GCF_022045245.1 Lucilia cuprina
AGTTCAGTTCTAGTTCAGTTCTAGTTCAGTTCTAGTTCAGTTCTAGTTCAGTTCTAGTTCAGTTCTAGTTCAGTTCTAGTTCAGTTCTAGTTCAGTTCTAGTTCATGAGGAAATTTGTGTATATTTTATTGTTTATATCAAAATTACATTGTTTACATAATGTCAACAATTGAAATTTAATTCAAAAACATATAAGGTAATTTTATTGGAAAATGTAAAAATCTATTTTCAAACTGTTAAATCAAATTTTTGGATTCAGAATTATTTTTTTTTGGGTTTTGACATTATAATTTCCGGATTTGTTCTCGAAATTTACTTTTGTACTTGTACAACCGAACAAAAATATCTTATTCATAAACATTTAAAGCCTTATAGCGACTACAAGTCTCGTATGATACACATATTGTACATTTCAAGTAAATGGTTACAACATACTGGCTGCCACAATTGCCAGACTGTTGCCACAATGACTGTAAGTAAAACTGACTAAATGGCTGCAAATGCAGGCAAACATAACTATATATAGCATTCACATGTGTGTATATGTACACATGTTCTATACCAGCAACATATGACAGATGTGGTGGTTTGTTGGTTTAACATATTTCTTTTTTTCTTCTTATGCCTGGAGTCTAAGGATCCATGGCTGCTTGCTGTCTATCTACATGGCTAGTGGATGTTGTTGTTGTTGTTGCTTGATTATTGTACTCGTTACTGGCTAAAGTTGTTGCTGTGTTGTTTTTTTTGTTTGTTGGCTTAAAGGAATAATAATGATTGTTGCATCAACTTAAATCAGTGTAAAAGTAAATAAAGACAAAACTTAGATATCGCTTGTGGCCTTAGGAAACAACAACAAGGAAGACTAGTACTAGTAATAAAATCATAACTTAGTCGAAAAGTTTGTAAGTATAAAACTAAGAAATACAAAAAAAACTTTTAAAATTAAAATTACATTTTATGCCTCGATCACACTACAGATACTGACGATGTTGTTGATGATAACAATGTAAAAATGTAAAAATGTAAAGATTAAAAGAAATATACAGCAAGATCAAGAGGTAAATGGATGATGATCTTTGTTGTTGATGAAGCAGTTGTAAATAATACTTGTAGCTGGCAGGTCTGGGATAGGAGATGTTTATATGTGTGTCCATTAAACTAGTGTTGCTGAAAAAGGGTAAAAAAAGTATTTGGTACTTAAACGATGTTAAAGAAGATTAATTCCCTTAGTAGACATAATTGACATAGAGTAAACAATGGGTTAATGTGTAACAAAGCAATATTATTGTAGAAATTAACAATTCCAGTTCAATTAGCTTAAATTTAAGTTTTTTTTTGGGATTTTTCTTTAATTTTTCCTAAAAATTGTAATTATTTACATTATGTAAACAATGTAATGTTGGTGTAAAAATTCATTTTTCTAATCAAATTAATGATTTGATGTAATTTTCATACGTTTTAGCAAACAAAACCTATTCTTTACATCATGTAAACAATGTATTTGCAATGTAAATAACGAATAAATTGCAAAATGTAAATTACTATTTACTCTTTTCTTATAATTTATCAAAATATTGAATTGTTTCCCTTATGTAAATAATGTAATATTAGTGTAAAACATAATTATTCTAGTTAAATTAATGATTTTATGTAATTTTCATACATTTTAGCAAAAAAATGTAATTGTTTACATTGTGTAAACAATGTATTTGTAATTTAAATAATGAATAGTTCTTAAAATGTTAATAGTTTTATAATTTTTTTCTTAATTTTACTTAAATTTTTAATTGTTTACCTTTATGTAAACAATGTAATTCTAGTGTAAAAATTGATAATTCAATATCATTCATAAATTATTTTAGTTAAAACTTTAATTGTTTACATCGTGTAAACAATGTATTTTAGTGCAAATAATGAATAGTTCCTTCAAAGCAAAGTGTTTTTTTCATTAATTTACCAAAAATATCAATTGTTTACATAATGTAAACAATGTAATATTGGTGCAATAATTGAAAATTCTAGTCTAATTAATAATTTTATATTATTTCTATAAATTTTAGCTAAAATTCTCATTGTTTACATTGTGTAAACAATGTATTTATTTTACGTAAACAATAAAAAAATTGCATAAAGGAAACTGTTAACAAAGTTCCTCTTACACTTTACCAAAATTTCAATTGTTTACACCATGTATTCTAATTAGATTTCCATTTCTTAAAGTTCGCTTAATGTTTAATACTTGACATTATGTAAACAATGCAATAATTAAGCAAATAACGACAAGAATAACAAAAAATTTTTTAAAACTTGTCAAAAATGTATTTGCCACGTAAATAATGTATAAATCAAATTATCAAGTATTTGCAAAAGTTTTGTAAAGAATTTATATGTTTTACATTTAGGTCGACAGGACGTTCTTGTACGTTTGATACATTTTGTACTTATTTTAAACGTAAAGTACCACCTTAACTTATCTGTCATGCTAATGATGTTCTTCTCCTTTAGCATTCCTTTAGTAAATTGTAGACTTTGGTACTGGTTTCAACTATTTTGCAGATGTGTTTTGTGGAAATATTTTTTCCAGTTTACATTTAACACACACATGACAGAGAGCCAGACAGACAGACAAACAAACATACTAAAAACATTTTATTTATTTATAATCATGTACTATCCATATACATATACTTACTCTGATGTGTAATGTTACTTTTGGTTTGTTGTTTCTTTATAATGAATATAACTTTTGAGACAATCAGACGCCAATTGCACGTTTTAGTTGTTTTTAAATTGTACGTACTGGCAACTTAAAAAATAAAATTAATTGATTTTTTTCCGTTTTTTTTAACATGTTTAATGTACAAGTTTTTTTTCTCGTACTTGAAATTTTAAAAAAATCTTTTTGCTTTGAGTCGAACACAAAATGTTGTTAAGCATTAAAGTTTGTCTAAAATTGCTAACTAGAAGTACCTAGTTGACATTCTAAAGTTTTTTTATTTTTTATTTTTGGAAGCCTAGTCCTTGTGTAAGTTTACTGTTGTTGTTTAAACGTAACTTGCACTTGTAAATGGTTCTTTGTTTTTTTTTTGGATTTTAACAATTTTAAGCACCAAACATAAAAAACATTTATTGTTCTTTTAGATTCATGTTTGTTTTTGGTTTGTGTAAAAAAAATTCCTCAGGGATTCTTAAAATAAGTATTAAATGACAATGGAAGATGTCACTTTTAGTTTGTTAACATTTCTTTACATTAAACTATTTAAATATAATGATCAAACTAATCAACGGAGTGATTGAACACTAATTGCCGTTTGCAAACTTTGTGGTTACAACTGAGCTTGAGATATTCTGTTGCATAGATATTTTCAGTAAAATAATCCTACCGAATTGACTATAGACTAGATCAAATACTAGATCATGGTCAAGACTATTTACCAAACTATAGACTAAATTATCGACAAGACTATAGGCTGGAATATATAGACAAGACTATAGACTAGACTATAGACTAGACTATAGACTAGACTATAGACTAGACTATAGACTAGACTATAGGCTGGAATATATAGACAAGACTATAGACTAGACTATAGACTAGACTATAAACTAGACTATAGACTAGACTATAGACTAGACTATAGACTAGACTATAGACTAGACTATAGACTAGAC
>NC_060950.1:9324360-9326103 GCF_022045245.1 Lucilia cuprina
ACTAGAACTGAACTAGAACTGAACTAGAACTGAACTAGAACTGAACTAGAACTGAACTAGAACTGAACTAGAAATGAACTAGAACTGAACTAGAACTTAACTAGAACTGAACTAGAACTGAACTAAAACTAAACTAGAACTGAACTAGAACTGTGCTGGAATTGAACTAGAATTAAGCTAATTATTTAAGTTATTTCGAACTTTCAATTTTCTAAGTTAAAAATTTCTCAAAGATTATTAGAATATTAAAAATCCATTACATTTTGTAAATTTTTCTAAAAAAAAAAATCAAAATATATTAAAAAAACACATACAGAAAAATTATTCCAATTAATTTACTTCTCTGGAAATAAAGATCACAATTCCCTTTAATTATCGCTGTCATATTCATGTCAAAAAATTATATTTAAATTGAAAATAATTTTTGTTCTTCCTTTTTATCTACATCCGGATGTAATTTTTACTAAAACAGGTGACTTGAATAATTTTCAGGCAATTAGTAAAAACAATAATTTTTCATAAGAAAACCACTAAAAATTAAATTACAAAAAAAAAAAGAATTGAGTCATCAAGCAGCCTAAAACCCATAAACACAGAGGGAACAGCCAGAAACACCAAAAAAGAAAGGTCAACTCCTTAAGAAAATTGTCCATAAAAAAACTTTTAACATCAACCAACCAAAAATACTTAAATGAAAAATGTTTTACATTAAGAAACACAGAAAACAAGAAAACTAATATAATTTCTTTATTTCTAGCAACTAAATGATTAATTATAAACACTGACAAACATAATTTTATATTTCTTGTTACAAAATAACAAAGGGAATTACAAAAACAACATAAATTGACCTTTTTAATGATTCTAATGGCTCAATTTTAATTGTGAACACACAATGCTAAAGTCAAGAATTCAAGTGGAGTTAAACAATAAAAAAGGGCAACCATTAGTAGGAGATAATTTGTACAAGTAGTAAAACATATGAATACATTCTATTATCTGTCCGTCCCTCTATTCATTGATACAAGTTTGGTGGTATTAAGCCCAAAAAATAAAATAGAAATAGACATAAACAGCTAATTGCTTAAGGCTCATAAAAATATAATAAATACTCGAGTGAGCATAAAAAACGAACCTTTTTTTCTATATCAATTTTCTACTCTACTCCTAATAGATTAATTGACCTTTTCTGTTGCAACACAACACCACACAACAACTAACTAACCAACCACAACAACATCATGTGTTTTTTATTAATGTTTGTTGTGTATTTCATTCGTTCTTTTAACCATTAAATCATGTTAAATTTATTGGACACATTTTAGGGGAGTTTTCAATTTTTGTTGTATAAATTTTTTTATTACATAATTTTTTGTTTTATGTTCTTGGAAAATTAGTTCCTTAAAACTTCAATTAAATATTAAGAAAATGGGGAAAACATTTATAAAATACACCTACAATTTTCCAATGTAAACATGTGTTACGGGATGCATGAGAAATTTTAATAAATTGTTTTCATTTCCCACCTATGTTGAAAATATATTCTAATAATTTGAATTTTTTATAAGATTTATATTTTTTAACATTTTTTACAGAGTAAAAACAAAAACAAATTTTTAAGTTCTACTTCAGTATTAGTTCAGTTCTAGCTCTGTTCTAGTTCAGTTCTAGTTCAGTTCTAGTTCAGTTCTAGTTCAGTTCTAGTTCAGTTCTAGTTCAGTTCTAGTTCAGTTCTAGTTCAGT
>NC_060950.1:9326203-9327667 GCF_022045245.1 Lucilia cuprina
CTAGAACTGAACTAGAACTGAACTAGAACTGAACTAGAACTGAACTAGAACTGAACTAGAACTAGAACTAGAACTAAACTAGAACTGAACTAGAACTGAACTAGAACTAAGCTAGAACTGAAGTAGATCAGCCTATATTCTAGTTTGTTTTTATTCAAGTACTTTTAATATATAATTGATTTTTATAAAAACAGTTTTTGTTTAAAATATTTATAACGTTTGATCTACCGACATTTTAGATTTCTCTTAAATTACCATTGCATTAAAATTTGTTTTATTACCCACTTCTTCCTTAAAATGAAAACATTTGTTGACAATCTGCTCTCTTGAATACAAAGTATAAGTTTTAAAATAAAATCGTGAATAAACAATTCAAAAAATATATATTAAAACGTACTTATTTTACAACAATATGAATAATAATTTAATTAACAACGCCAGTTGGAAATCTGAAACAGAAATATATTTATATTGATATTTTAGCAGCAAATTAGAAGACATTTAAAAGAACTAAATGATTTCAAAGGCTAAAGCTATTAAATGTCTTTAAAATTTCCTATTGAGTATAGTTGTCATTGGATTTCTTTATTAATTTCTTAAGTTGTTATTTTTTATCGAACATGTGTATTTTAAACCAAAACATGTCGTCAATTGAAAACACACCGATACATTTACCCATTGCAATCGAAATAAAACGTCAAAATACATTAAATGCCTGTAAGTGAAATGTAAAATATGCCTGGCATATGGATTGAATTAAATTCAATTGAAGTTGCAATTGGATTTGCAATATGCAATTGCCAGGCAAGCATTACAAACCTCATGTAACAATTTTTAATAACATTTTGTTTTTGTCGATTTCTATATATAAATAAAATTTTTGATTGCAAATACGCATTGTAATGCATATATAATAACAAAAACAGCAATGTTGTTGTTGCTATTGGTATTTTTCAGATATTAAATATGTAAGGGGACAGTATAAAAACAGTTACGGTAGGTACGGTGTACTGAGTGAATCTAGCAATTTTTGTTTATTAATTTAGTTTTTTTTTTTTGTTGGCTATTCATTACATATGCTGAAAAAAAATGACAGGCAGCAGCAGTTATAAAAGGAATGTTTAGTAGGGTGCACCAACTGAAGTGTTTTTTTATTTGAAAAGAGGTGTGGGTGGTTTTTATTTACGATATGAGATATACATTGTAAGAATAGAATATAGACTACAGTCTAGTCAGAAGCTTAGTCTTAGTCTAGCCTATAGTCTAGTCTATAGTCTAGCCTATAGTCTAGTCTATAGTCTAGTCTATAGTCTAGTCTATAGTCTAGTCTATAGTCTAGTCTATAGTCTAGCCTAAAGTCTAGTCTATATTCTAGTCTATAGTCTAGTCCATAGTCTAGTCTATAGTCTAGTCTATAGTCTAGTCTATAGTCTAGTCTATAGTCTAGTCTATAGTCTAGTCTAT
>NC_060950.1:9327767-9329374 GCF_022045245.1 Lucilia cuprina
AGAACAGAACTAGAACAGAACTAGAACAGAACTAGAATAGAACTAGAACAGAACTAGAACAGAACTAGAACAGAACTAGAACAGAACTAGAACAGAACTAGAACTAAATTAATACTAAATCGGTAACTTTAGTTCGAGTAGTACCTATAACATTTTTTACAGTTTTATATTGAAAATGATTGTTGATGTAGAAACAAATATAAAGTCTCAGGTTTTTTTTTTCAAGTTAATTTCTTAATAATGTTGCTGAGTATTTACAGTGGGTATGATAACAAAAACAGTCTCTAGAAATTTACTTAGTAGAAAAATATTCAAATTAAACTTAAAAAGCCAAAAATATAAATCGAAACCCAATATTTTTTACCTCTTTGCCAAAGTCTGAAAAACTAGCAAAATTTGTATCATTAAATATTTTGTACCATTCTGCCCGTGGTGCATAATGCTTTCATACGTTTTTGATGTTCCAACAGTTGTTCATTTTTTTCATTACTACTATTGTTGTGTTAGTAGCAACTGATGGTTTTTTTATTGGGACATAATCTTTCGTTTTAGTTTTTTTTTGTTCGTTTCCCAACTTGCTTTCGTTATTTCGGTTTGTTCTTGTAGGTTTTGGGTAAATGATCGACACACGTTTATTTGTTTGCTTATGTTTTCTTGGTTTATTTTTATTCCACTCAAATGGCTTGACTTCTCTAGTGGCCCATAAGTTGTATGTTGCGACTATGGTGGGCCAAACCAAAAAAAGGCAGCACCACAAAAAAATCAACTCAAATTAAAAAAAAAAAAATCAAACGTAACGATTTGTATGGTTGTTACTTCTTTATTTTTTATATATACTTATTTATTTGTTGCTTTTACTTTAATCCAATATTCTTTACCGAAATGAAATCTTTATTTCCTTTCGTGACTATAATTATGAGAGCCAACTAAGAAAAAAAATCATAAACAATACCGAACTGAAATCAAGAAAAAGCATCCTACAAAAGCTGGAAAATAAATGATTGTTATGTTTTACTTCATGGCCAACGATTAAGAAAAATAAAAATTAAGAAAAAAATTTAAAGTATAAAAAACAACTCAATAAAAGTATTTAACATGAATTGAGCCATAAAAGATTTAACAAACAAATATACACATTTTATCGGACTTTAAAAAAAACTAAAAAGAAAGAAACAAAAATTTTGTATGCCAGACTTTATGACGGAATGGAAGTTTAAAAAAGTTATTTATACTAAATAAAGCCTTTACATTTATGTATTCAGGAAAATAATTATAAAATAAACATTTAATGTATGCAGAACTTTTTATATAGATGTATCTTGATGGACTCCTGAAAGAATTTTTATACATTCTATAAAAGCACTATTTTATATGTATATTTAAACCTACATTGGATATGAAAGTTCCCTTATTAATTTAGGATTTCAATATTTTTTTATGAACTACACAACGTATGAGTAATTTTTATTGTCATATAGGTTTCATTTAATTTAAATTTGCTAGAACTGAACTAGAACTGAACTAGAACTGAACTAGAACTGAACTAGAACTAAACTAGAACTGAACTAGAACTTAACTAGAACTGAACTAGAACTGAACTAGAACTG
>NC_060950.1:9329474-9331541 GCF_022045245.1 Lucilia cuprina
AACTAGAACAGAACTAGAACAGAACTAGAACAGAACTAGAACAGAACTAGAACAGAACTAGAACAGAACTAGAACAGAACTAGAACAGAACTAGAACAGAACAGGAAATTAACTAGAACTAAAATATAACTGAACTAGAACAGAACTAGAACAGAACAGAATAGAACTGAACTCATTCTCTTCTGAAAGTGACTTGTTTTTATTATAATTAGAAATGGTGTAATAGTGGTTCGTGTGTATGAATAGTTTGTGCAATTTATTTATTTACAAATAACAGTTGTCACATTTTGTGCCAAGTGTTTAATATTTTTTGTTTTATTTTAGAGACAGGCATTGAAAATGTCATGTATTGATTAAGTGAAGGGTAAAACATGATTTGTTTGTTACGCTTTACTTTAGGAAAATTTTTAGAAGCATTAAAAGAAAAAAATCAAATACCTGTTTGTGTCTTAAGTCTTTCGATTTTTAATAAAGAAATATTTGATATTTGTGTGGAAATTTCGAATTTTGATAGTAATTGCTTATTTATTAAATTATGAGTTAGTTTTAAGAGAATTTCTAAACACTTTCATAAGCTTTCGAAGAATATCTTTCATTAGCATTATGAATTAATTGAATAATACGTTTATTTCATTAAATTGTTTACATATATTTTTTAATTTTTAAAATTTCTAGGAAATTCTCTAATTTTAATTCTATAACCCTACCTTAATATCGGCATAGACCACCCATTACTCTTACTAAGTAATTTAATTGCCTTAGCAAGCATTTGAATATTAAATTCGTTGCATTTTAATTGGCTTTTAACACTTAATTACACAAAACAAAAAGGTATTTGAAAAATGTTAATTCATTTTGCAATAAGCGGCAAATTTTTGAAAGAAAACAATTTAGAAAACAGAAAAAACGACTTTCTAAGTACCCTGCTATAAATCGTAAATGCCTAAAGCTATTTATAAACTTAATATACTATGTTAGCTTTTTAAATAAAAATATTTATTCAGATCAGCCTCTTGAGAATTTAGGGGCTTTTCTATATTTTTTTCGTTCGCTTGTTGCAATATCTAATTTTAAACATTTGACACTTTAGTGAAACATGTGTCAATTAGTCGTGTTATAAGAGTGATTGCTAAATGTTCATTTGTGTTGCTGGTTTTTATTGTTGTTGTCACTGTAGTCAATAAAACAAATATTTAACAAACAATTTAATTGAAATATTTTTCTATTTAATTTTTTTTTGCACTTAACTGCTGAATGATTTATTGCTAAAAACTTTTCATGACGTATTTAAAATCGTTTTTGTTTTTAAAAGATTTTATTTTTTGATAAAATAAAACTCAATCATTCTATTTGTGGGTGAGGTAGATCAAATAAATACATTTCACTCAGTTTGTGTAACGGAAATTTTATTATCCAAGTAGAAATTTAATGTTTTGTAAAAAATTAATTGTTGTCAATTTTATTCTATTTGCATATTTAAGCAAAAAATCTACATTTAACGCATTTAAACAATCCTATAAAATGAAAAATATTTCTTAAACTATTTTACAATTTACAAACGTTTTACATGTCAAATGTTGTTGCTGTTGTTGTTAAACAACTAAAACACAACAATAATATTCAAGTGATATTTGTAGACTGCTTGCCGTTGTTACTGCTGTTGTTTTTTATTAGTTTGCTATTGTTGTAGCAAACACTTAAGAACTTAATTGAATCTTACGCACAGTAACTAGCGGACTTTATTGTTTGTAAGATTAAAAAATTACTTAAATAAATGTATTTATTTTATATAAATTTAACAGCAAAATCAGGTATCAGCTAAAAGACTAATTAAAGCCTTAAGCGTTTAAATGTAAAATATTAATGAACAGTACGAGGGATGTTTGAAAAACTAAAAAAAACTGTACGAAATAAATTTAATTTTTTGGCAAATTTTACAGAAGAACTGAAATAGTACCAAACTTGAACTGAACTAGAACTGAACTAGAACTGAACTAGAACTGAACTAAAACTGAACTAGAACTGAACTAGAACTGAACTAGAACTGAACTAGAACTGAACTAGAAC
>NC_060950.1:9331641-9334158 GCF_022045245.1 Lucilia cuprina
CAGACTATAGACAGACTATACACAGACTATAGACAGACTATAGACAGACTATAGACAGACTATAGACAGACTATAGACAGACTATAGACAGACTATAGACAGACTATAGATGGACTATAGACAGACTATAGTCAGACTATAAAGAGACTATAGTCAGGCTATAGTCACACCGTAGACTGACTATAGACAGAATATAGTCAGGCTATAGACAGAATATAGTCAGGCTATAGACAGACTACAGATAGGCTATAGACAGACTATAGACAAACTACAGACAGATTATAGTCAGGCTATAGTCACACTGTAGACTGACTATAGACAGACTATAGTCAGTATATATTCTATATATATAGACGATAGACTAGCCGTAGACTAACAATAGACGTACTAACATACAAACCTTGAAAATTATGCTGAGAAAATACAATTACGAATAATTACTTCTGGGTGTTACAAACTTTATCACAAATTTATAATGCCCTACCATATATAGATATAAAAGGTATAAAAATTAAAAATGAACGGCAGATATGAATACATATGAATAATACCAAAGAATAAAAACAATGAAATAGAAAACTATTTTAATTATTTAAAAAAAAACTATAAAGAATTTAATTTCCACATTGCAGCAAAACATTAATAGTATTTTTACATGTTATTACGTGTTATGCCTCAGCTCTAATATGAGACGACTGGGGGACCAAATGCAATGGGGCACATTTGATAAAATTTTTATACTTAAAAATGGTGTAATTCATTTTGTCTTTTTTTTGGTGTTTTCAAAATTATATTAATATTTTGCGTCAATCTTTCTTAAACACTTTCTAAAATAAACTTTAGAACAATTTACAATTTGAGGGCCTTCCCCTAAATTTGTCCATTTGAAACACTTTGTACTTTGTAATCGTGTTTATTATGCTGTCGTAATACTAAAAAAGAGTAATTTTATAAAGCAACTATTAAAAATTAATATTAAGAATGGGGAAGACCCAGCATTTAATGTCTTCTGATGCCAAAACAATTAGCCAAAACAATGTAAGACAATAAGAATTTGTTCTTAATATTTTTTTTATTAGCAAATTAATTTTAAAACAATAAACTGCAATAATCATAAACAATTAGCAAACAAACAACAATAAAGTCATAAAAACTAAACAACTTGTGATAAATAAATAAAATGCTCACAAATATTATTACATACGAGGATGGTGGTAAAAGTTATTATACAAAAAAAAATAGTTTTAGATAATAAGTTGTTTTTTACTTACATTTCTGCGATTGCTTTAAAAGACATCCTTAAGAGACAAAGACCCTCCCGTTCTCATTCTGATATTCTCCAAGACTCTGAAGAATAATTTACCCTAAAATTGAATTGAAAATTTCTTTCAGTTAAAAACATTTTCAATATTCTAACACAATGTTCATTTCGTATATATTAAGTGAAATAATTTAACTACTTAGTGTTAAACAAACTCATTAACAGATAAATAGTTTATTGTCTTTACTAACTTAACAACTTATATGCAATCATTATTTCTTTAGTAAATTAACAATTAAATTCAATTCAAAACAAAACTATAATAAAATTGTTTTTGACACTAAATTCTTTTTTTTTACTACCAACAATAATTGCGGCATATATGAAAAGTTTTAATTATTTGTTAGCACAGTGGGAGCGACGCTGCAACAATTGTTACAATTATTTTAGCAAGTATTTAAATGAAGTATTATTTTCCAATAGCTTATTAATTTTAGGCGCCAACCAGGTGTTGTAATTAAAAATTATTACATATTTGTACTCATTAAAAACAAAGGCCAGTGTAATAAATCTTTTTTTTAATTTGCTGTATTCCATAAACAATTATATTGATTTTGGTGTCAGAGGGAATGAAATTGTTTATAGATCAATAGAAAGATTTATTTTACAACTAAATGCTGTAAATTGAAAACAAGTGTTTTTTGTATAATTACATTTTTTATAATTTATTTTAACCTCAAAGAGCTTAATTTGCAAATCAAACGGCTTTATAATGTTGTAATATTTCCATAAACATTATTTCATAGTTTTAACCTAGACACGTTTGTCTGGAACTAACTAACTAACTAACCAACTAACTAACTAACTAACTAACTAACTAACTAACTAACTAACTAACTAATGAACTAACTAACTAACTAACTAACTAACCAACTAATATAGACTAGCCTAAAGACTAGACTATAAACTAGACTATAGACGAGACAATAGACTAGACTATAGACTAGACTATAGACTAGACTATAGACTAGACTATAGACTAGACTATAGACTAGACTATAGACTAGACTGTAGACTAGACTATAGACTAGACTATAGACTAGACTATAGACTAGACTATAGACTAGACTACAGACTAGTCTATAGACTAGACTATAGACCATAGACCTAAACTGTAGACTGCACTATAGACTAGACTATAGACTAGACTATAGACTAGACTATAGACTAGACTATAGACTAGACTATAGACTAGA
>NC_060950.1:9334258-9336192 GCF_022045245.1 Lucilia cuprina
AGTTCAGTTCTAGTTCAGTTCTAGTTCAGTTCTAGTTCAGTTCTAGTTCAGTTCTAGTTCAGTTCTAGTTCAGTTATAGTTCAGTTATAGTTCAGTTATAGTTCAGTTTTTGTTTAGTTCCTCAATTAATTCACTTAAAACATATGCTTCCTGAATGTCATCTAAAAAACATATATAAAATACTTGTGACAATCATTTAAAGTGATTTTGAATGTAACCATCTATAAAACAAAAATATAAACAATTTCTTAATTACTCTACTTAGTACTGCCGTTTTACGGAGACAATAATTTAAATAATTTATAGTCACAATGAAAATTAATGCAATTAAACAAAACAAAATACTTAAGCGACTGAACATTAACAATTATAAAATGAGGCAATTATAATTTTTTGTATAAAAAATATTAAATAAGATATATTAAAGTTTAAGGATAGTAACAAATGGTAAATGCCCTACAAACAAATGTTATTTATATATAGTTAGATAAATTATTTATTAAAATTTATTAAAGTTAAAGAGAACTTAAGTTAGTTGTAAACTGTGTCTTCAAACTAAATTGTAGGTTAGCATCGATAATATTAAATATATTTTGTAGAAAAATTACATATAAATTGCTAAACTTTTTGCAAAAGTAAATGTAGGGTACACATGACTACAAATAAACGCCTCAAAATCAAAGTAAAACAAAAGACTTGAAAAACAAACTTTTTATGTCCAGCACTGGTAATTTAAATAAAGTAATTTATATGTAAAACAACAATGTTTTAAAAGAACAAAATAAATTTGAAAAAAAGTGAATTAAAAATAAACTACACAACAACCTACACTGAAAATCAATTTCGCCTTAATTATTAATTACGTGTAAATTATTAATTAAAATAAAAAAAAAACATAACAGAAATGATTTGGTTACAAGAAAATATAAAACTCCTCAATCACATTTATTTTGCCATATTTGTAAATTAATTTAAATTTTTAAGTAAATTTTCTTATGGCATTTTTTTTCCTCTTAAAAAAAGTTTTCTTTATAAAACTGCCGGCCACGTCTGATGTGTTTTCTTATTTGTTTTGCAGGCAGTTAATAAAATATGAAGCGTTGATTGTTTGTGGGTTCTTTAAAAACTCATAAATTTAAAGTTTGTTAAATAAAATGTCGAAATAATATGAATACCGCCTGTTGTTTAAAACTTGACTATGTAAAGTAGATAGACGGACCGACTAAGAAATAACTGCTCAGCAGTTAGGAACACATGTAAGAAAATCATCATATTGAAGTGCAGCTGTAAATAAAAAAAGTTTATAATGAACGATTTTAATTATATTTTTTTTAAATAAAAATTAAGATTTTAAAAATTTTCAAAATTATTTTTCATTTGTACTCTGCAACTTACATTTTGCATTTTATATGTATTTTTATATTAGAAGAAAAAAAATAAAACTTTTTTACTTAAACATTTTTATCCATTTAGTTGCCTCCACTCGTACACATTCATTATGACATAAATAACAGAAATTCATATAAATCGTTTTTCGTATTTACATTTATAAAAAGAAGACATTCTTAGTTCGTTGATATGACTTGTGCAATACTTTTTTCGCATTCGGTAAAGAACAGGCAATTTGTATTGTAAATCCATTAACATAAATTAAATATACAATTTACAATTACATACTTACATATGTATTCTTAAATGTTTATAAATATAACTTACATTTATACTTCCATTTATTTTATATTAAGATGACAACAAAGAAGTTGCTAATGATCTATAATAAGTAGCATGCATGATCATGATGATAATATACTACAAACATAATTCAATTCAGTTCTATTTCTGTTCTAGTTCTGTTCTAGTTCTGTTCTAGTTCTGTTCTAGTTCTGTTCTAGTTCTGTTCTAGTTCTGTTCTAGTTCTGTTCTAGTTCTGTTCT
>NC_060950.1:9336218-9337875 GCF_022045245.1 Lucilia cuprina
GTTCTGTTCTAGTTCTGTTCTAGTTCTGTTCTAGTTCTGTTCTAGTTCTGTTCTAGTTCTGTTCTAGTTCTGTTCTATTTCTGTTTTAGTTCTGTTCTAGTTTAGTTCTCTTAAAGTAGTAGGGTGCCAATAAAATTCGTTCATTACTTATTCCACAAGCTGTCATGTCGTGGCATAAAATTTATTAAAAGTGCTAACAATACAATTTATGCTTTTTTAATGGCTTATTAGCCAGGCTTATCGTGTCACTTTTTGTTTTTTTTTCCTCCTATAAAAAAGTATCAGGCGAAGTGTACTACCTGTATAATGTGTAGAATTCCTTTAATATACAGATTTATTTTTAATCCTTTTTTATGCAAAAGTTGACTGTTTAGAGTGTGAGTAACTTAAATAGTGGAATTTTTCTTGTTGTTCCATTCAATTTAGTAACAAGATCTAAAAGGTGGTCTTTTGTTTTCTCACTTTGCAGTATTTTAGGAGTGTGTTGTGCCTGCAAGTCTATAGTGTTTGTGTGTTGAAATGAAAAATGATTGCTATAAATTTAATTTCCTATCGCAACATTTTGAAATTTATGGCAAAGAAATGTCTTTGGAAATTTTAAACGTTTAACATTAGATTTGTTTGTTGGTTTCTTCTGGAAGGTGAAATATTTTATTTGTCTTATTTTAAGTGGCTAATGCGCGAATATAAAAAGTAAAAGTGAATTTTATTTATTTTTAAAAGTTGGCTGGTAAGTTGAGTTGTTTTAAATATTAGAGGATTTGGCAACTTTAAAAGAGAGTTAATTTATATTTGCTTTAATTTATGAAGGATTAAAATATATTAATTTTGAAAAAGAAAATAATTGTTGAAAACTATTTGTAAATTGTTTTAATAAAATGCAATTTTTTAAGAGTTTCCCTTAAATATTGAAATGCTAAAGTATACTTTGAAGTTTTGGAAATATATAATATATTTAAGTTTTTACTTTATTTAAATTTATGATTATTTTTATGATTTTCATAACAAAAGACTTAAGCTACATACTGTTACTGTTTAAATTGTGAATTTATTACTTTTTTATACGTCCAGTTAAAATTGCGTTTTAGTTTGTTTAATTGTGAAATGTAATAAAAATAAAATTTATTTTTATTTCATAAATAATTTACATAATAAATTCTGCAGTACCTAAGTACGTATGAGTTTTTGTATTAAAACAAATCACTCATACTCCAACTCCCACAATAGTTTTTTCTTTTCAATAAAATTTATAAATTATGACAAAAATTAAGAATTCATTAGACTAAGGAAATGTATTTAAATTTTAAGTTTACATTTGTAATGTTATTATGGCAATACTTTTTATTATAATCTAGAATTTAACATTAAGTTGTTCCAACGGCATTGTTTAAGAGGGGGCGATCTAATTACCATCGGATAGTACAATGTTGACAATGCGATGGGTAGAAGTTTTTAACAATAAACAAATTTTACTACTTTTGACTAAGTGTTTAATTTGATTAGCTTTGTCTATTGAGTGTCTGAGGTTTATTCTACAGTCTAGTCCATGATCTAGTCTATAGTCTAGTCTATAATCTAGTCTATAGTCTAGTCTATAGTCTAGTCTATAGTCTAGTCTATAGTCTAGTCTATAGTCTAGTCTATAGTCTAGTCTATA
>NC_060950.1:9337975-9340230 GCF_022045245.1 Lucilia cuprina
GAACTGAACTAGAACTGAACTAGAACTGAACTAGAACTGAACTAGAACTGAACTAGAACTGAACTAGAACTAAACTAGAACTGAACTAGAACTGAACTAGAACAGAACCAGAACTGAACTAGAACTGAACTATAACTAAACGAAAATTATTTTTTTTCATATGGATCTTGCAAATTATTGCCAAAGGTATGATATATGAGAGTAATATTGAATTGTAATTAATTCATAATGTAAAGACTAATCTCCAGTTTAAAAGTCCGCCTATTTATCTCTAAACGTTCACATGAATGTTAAAGTTCTTCATGTAAAATTTAAAGGTTCCAGCTTCCATTTTTTCTCAGATATACACACTTTTTTATTTTATCTATACGGTTGTTTCAGATTTCGCTTATGTTTGCTGTATCTCTTACAGTTTTCGAAAGAAACGGAATGTTTTATTGTCGCCCAAAAAATAAGTGATCGCAGATTTCGCTCTTATGATTTTTTAGAAAAGTTGACTTTTATATTCTATTTTGTTTTTAAAGAATTATTTATTACTTATAAATAATAAGAATCTTAAAAAAAAATAGAAAAAATTCTTTACAAAAAAATCAAGTTTTTATCTTAAGTTTTTCGTTTTTTTGCCTGTTGGCTGGCATTTCAAACGATTTTCAATATAACAAAAAATTTTAAAATTATATTTTTGCCTTCAAGCTTAATACGCTTGTTGCCATAATGTCTAGCAAGAATTGTTAAACAAATATCAGAAAAAAATATTCAAAAAATCAAAAAGCTTTAAAACACACAAAACATGAAATATTTATTAGCAAAAGCAACAATAACAAAAATTTAACAACAAAATCAAACAAAGAAATCAAATTCGTTTTTTTATATATACAAAAAATGTATACCACAATAATTTGCTGATGATGTTATACAATGTAGATTTAAAAATGTTGTATGTATGTTTAAATTTGTTTCTTTCAATTCGTGTTGAATTGAATTTTAAATATTGCCAGCGAGTCTGGCTTTTAATATATATATATATAAAAATCATATTTTAATAATAAATACCAAAAGTAAGTATAAACATTTAAACAAATCACTTCAACATTTATACTTTTTTTTAAGAAACATTCAAGACAGTAAAAAGGACAGAATGTCTGACGAACAGACGATAAGCGAAACAAGTAAATAGCCAAAACGTCTGAGAGTCACAGTTGAATATTTCAAAATTATTAAAAAATTCGATAAACCAAACCAATGATTTTCAATAATGAACGGTTATTTAAAGCCTCCAGCAATTTAATCTAGATAAAAACTCATTTTAAAAACAAATACAAAAAAAAAAAAAACATTGTTTAAATGATCACAACAAAAAAAAACAAATAACAGGCATTATTGAGTTGTTTTCTAAACAGAAGAAATAAAAAATTAAGCTTTTTAATGGAATTCTTATCATGTGTTCGAAAAAAAACAGAAACAGCGACACCAACAACAAAATGTATTATTACTATTATTAATTACTTTATTTATTGTTTTTTATGTTTTATATTCACTTTAATTATAAGCCGTATTCATACAAAAATTATTTTCTTAAATATTTGAGGTGGCGATTTGTTTGTTTGTCCGTCCGTCATTTCAAACTTCTTCCAGCTCACCATCCTTATAACTTGAATGGATGAAATGAGCGAGTGAGTAAGTTATTGATCAGATGAGGCGAATATAAAAAATTTTATCTTTTTTTAATATTAAAAATATTCATTCTGCTAGATACCGGCTCCAATTAAGCCTTTATATGGATAAAAGTTAAGAAAAAGCAAAAATATGTAGAAATAAGGCGCGTAATTTATCGATGATGAAATTGTTTATAAAAACCCCTTCTTCATTACCTTTCATAAAATCACAGTGACACACACAGATACACATTATACTGTAAACATATTGACGTTTTTATTTCAACAAAAACACACCTTAACAGATTCAACTTTGTTTACAAATCTCATGTAAAATTAATAAACGAGTTAGGTTCAGTAAGTTTGCAAAATAATTTTGTGGATTTGTAACTTCAATGGGAAGAGAAATGAAAAATATTTGAATTATTCTTTGCTCTAGTTCAGATTAATTTTAGTTCTAATTCAGTTCTAGTTCAGATTAATTTTAGTTCTAATTTAGTTCTAGTTCAGTTCTAGTTCAGTTTTAGTTCAGTTCTAGTTCAGTTCTAGTTCAGTTCTAGTTCAGTTCTAGTTCAGTTCTAGTTCAGTTCTAGTTCAGTT
>NC_060950.1:9340330-9342498 GCF_022045245.1 Lucilia cuprina
GAACTAGAACAGAACTAGAACAGAACTAGAACAGAACTAGAACAGAACTAGAACAGAACTAGAACAGAACTAGAACAGAACTAGAACAGAAATAGAACAGAACAGAACAAAACTGGAAATGAACTAGAACTAAAATAGAACTGAACTAGAACTGAACTAAAATTAAACTAGAACTGAACTAGATCAGAACTAAGACTAAACTAGAACTGTTAATTGTTACTCTGTATGCTTGTTTCGAAACATAGTAATGTTTATCAAAATTTAATTTTAAATGTTTTTTTTCGTTTAACTAAACAAAATAATAAAATTCAAATTTAAATATTAAAAGAAATACAGCTTTCTGCTTAATAAAATATTTTTATTAAGCTGTTTTGTTTTAAATAAATATTTTGTTAAAATAAACAAAATAAATCATTCTATTTGAAATATCATACTATAATAAATATATTTTTAAATAGTATTTTTGTCAGGCTATTTATTACGTTGAAATACAGCAACAAAAAAAAGTGACACATCTCAATAAACAGAATTTTGACAACATTCTAATGTCAATGGCATGTTGTTGATTTATTTCCAATTGTATCATTAGCTTTTTTTATTTCTGAATTTTTATGTTTTTTTTTCATTTTATTAACTATTTATCATTTCTGAAATCATTTTTATATTTAAATTGTTATTTAATTTTATTTATACCTTTATATTTTTGTTTCTACTTATTAAATCAACATATTAATTATTGTTTTATCAAAAAAAAAAAAAAAAAAAAAAAAAACTTAGAAAAAATACAATAACAATAATAAATTTTTTTATATTTTTTGAATTTTTAATCTTGTTAAAAAGAGACAAAGACGTAAAAGTTTGAAAGAAAAAAATAATTATAATAAAAATATAACGCTAAAAGGCGTGTGCTCTCCGTCAAGGTTTTGACTTTGAAATCAGCTTAAATTACGTTTCTATATAGTTTTTAAGCTAAGTAGATATTTAAAAAAGCTAAACAAAGCTGGGGAATGAAAAAATTAACTATTTTTTGCCAACTTCTTTTCTACTCTTTAGAGCTATTTGAGCATTAGAAAAAAATAAATAAATAAATATTAGTTGTGTGGTTTTAATTTTTTTTTTTAGAAAAAACAAACTAAACATTTAAAAATAAAAGTGTTTTAATATGGAGCCAAAATGTCTGGTAGTGAAACTTAATTTTAGTTTCATTTCATTTGTATATTTAATTTTTTTTTATTATATTTTCAAATAAATTTACATTTTTAAATTTTTAATAATGAGTACTATTTAATGCATTTCATATGCTTAAAAATTAAATCATTAAGTTATTTAAGTTATTTGAATTTTTCATACATTGTTTTTTTGCTCTTTAAGACACGTTTTCTTCTGTAAGACTTTAATATTTAGTGTATTGTTTCTTATATTTTTTTGTGATTTTTTAATACCTTTTTAAAAGCAGCTTAAAATCATTTTGTTGTCATGTCAAATTCTACTTGATTTTATATTAAAAAAATCAAATACACACTCACCCAAACTCTTACAAAAAAATGCTAATTTGTTAAATATTTTATTTTAAACGAAAAACCCACAAAATGTGTTTTTATTATTATTTTTTTCGATATTTTTTTATTTTAAATATTTGTTTTTGATATCATAACTAAGTAGGTTAATATGTTTGACATTTATTATTCATTTAGTGGTGGTTAAAAAAATAACAATAACTAAGAAATTACTCTCGGACATGTCCAGTTATATGCCACCCTACACAACAATGTAAAAAACCATGATAGTGCAAAGAGACCAGATAAATAAGGCAGGTTATAGGTAAGCCATAGACCGACTATAGACATACTACTGATTGACAATAGACAGGCTTTAGAAAGACTGTAGACAGATCATAGAGAGACTATAGACAGGCTATAGGCAGACTATAGACAGATTAAAGACAGACTAAAGACAAACTAAAGACAGACTATACACTGACTATTGACAGACTATAGACGAACTGTAGACAAACTATAGACAGACCATAGATAAACTATAGACAGACTATAGTCACACTATAGTCTGGCTATAGTCTCACACTGACTATAGACAGACTATAGACAGACTAAAGACAGAGTATTGACAGACTATAGACAGTCTATGGACAGATTATAGACAGACTATAG
>NC_060950.1:9342598-9348388 GCF_022045245.1 Lucilia cuprina
TTCTGTTCTAGTTCTGTTCTAGTTCTGTTCTTGTTCTGTTCTAGTTCTGTTCTTGTTCTGTTCTAGTTCTGTTCTAGTTCTGTTCTAGTTCTGTTCTAGTTCTGTTCTTGTTCTGTTCTATTTCCTCTAATACCAATGATAAGAAAGAAGTTTGTTTCTTAAGTCTTTTGTTTTTATGTAATATATGCTTGAACCCAACTTATCGAAACCCAAATTTTAAACATATTTCTTAAGTGCTGGACTTTCACCTTGTGTTGAGGTATAAATTGTTTGTTTACATTGCTTATAACTCTTCCTTTTGTTCCTCTTTTAGCAAACATTTACTTCTTCTTTAAAAACCATTAATAACTCACTAATAAACAAATTATCACACCTACCGGTAAATAATTGTTGAAATTTTAAATAAAAATTTCATCATTTTTTAAATTCCTTTACTACACTTTCATGCTTAAAATGCCACTCAATACGCAGATGCATCGTTAGCATCCTCACCATACCAGAATGGCTGCAAATAAAAAGTAAACGAAACTTTTTTTTCTACAAATATCATATCAAACGTTTAAAATGCAAATTTATTATTTATTACCTATTAAGCATTTAAAATTTATTGTATTTATTTGGTTTCTATTAAAGTTGGCTGTTTTTTTTCGTCTCTGCAACAAATGGCGCATGTATGTCTAGTATGAAACATCAGCTAAATGTGTTGGGAAACTAATGGTGCTTATGATGAAGGTGGAACGAGTAGTGTAGTAGTAGTGGCAGTGGCTGTATTGGAGGTGTTTTGTGTGTCCAAGTGTTAGAAATGTGATAAGTTGTTTTTAAGTGTAGATTTTCTTTAATAATAATTTATTGTTTAGAATATCCAACAGAAATGTTAAAAGCGCAATTTCTTATAAATTATTGGAAATTGTTTATTATTTTTCTTGCTGTGATTTACTCATTTATTATTAATCTAACTATTATTCGTTGTTATTTGTCTATTAAACATTTATTTCATTTAAATATTTAATATTTATGTGATTTTTTTCCTCTTTTTCTCCAGTTTTTTTTTTTTTTGCTTAAGCAATTTTTTTCTTCATTTTATATTGTAATGTTAATTTATTTCGCATTGTGCGATTTAATATTATTACTATTATTATTATTGATTATATGAAACACTCCCACTTTTTTGTAATATTTAACTTTTTCTCAATACTGAGTTTTTTTTTTTGTTTTTGTTGTTATTTATAATTCAGTTTGTATTGTTCAGTTATACACGCTTTAGTTGTTTTCAGTTATTTCAATATGTTTCAATGAGTAGTTTAAAGCACCCTATAACCGATAAAAGTTTAGTGTAGAAAGTTAGAGAAATATCAGGAAAGTATTTGAAGTGTTTGAGCTTTCTTTATATAAAGGACTTTATGTCAATGAAGTCGTACTCAAGAAAGAAGAGACATTTTCTTTAGAAAATAATAATTTCTGGAAAGAGAAACTTTCTGTAGACACTTCTTGAGATTATCTCTAGAGAGTGTTAGATATTTCCTATAGAAAATCTGGATTTAATCTAAAGACAGATATATTTTCTATAGAAAATATCAAAATAGAGATACATATATTCTTTAGAAAATATTTCGCTTCTCTTATGAGAGAGACATTTTCTACAGAAAATCTTAAGCTTTTCTCAATAGAGAGAAATATATTATGTTGAAAATGATGGACCCTTAAGCTTTTCTCAATAGAGAGAAATATATTATGTTGAAAATGATGGACCCTTCTTAAAAGAGAGAGACATTCTATAGATGGACATGTTTTTTTTTTTTTCTTAAAAAAGAGAGACACCTTTCCTACAGAAAATCATGAGTTCTTTTCAAGAAAGAAACACTTTCCACATAAACTATTAAGCTCTTCTCATAAGAGAGGAAGAAACCTTTTCTATAGGAAATATTAAGCTCTTCTAAAGAGTGAAAATTAATCTCTATTTTCGATTGAAAATCATAAGTTCTTCTCAAGAAGGAGACACTTCTATACAAAATATTAAGCTATACTGAAGAGAGAGATATTGTCTATAGAATATAATCCCACCTTCTTAAGAGAAGACATTATTTATAAAAAAAGTTTGAGCTCTTCTTAAAAGAAAGTTTTTTTCTTTAGAAAAATTTTAGCTCATCTCACTTTTTTAAGAGAAAATCTAGAAATTCTATAGATACATTTTTTTTGCTTAGAACAGAGACACATTTCCTATAGAAAATCTTGAGTTCATTTCAAGAAAGAAACACTTTCCCTCTCATAAGAGAAACCATTTCTATAGGAAATCTTAAGCTCTTCTAAAAAGAGAACTTTTAGCTATGGAGCTCTTCTCAAGGAAGAGATTTATTTTCTATTGAAAATCATGAGTTCTTCTTAAAAAAGAGATACTTTTATACAAAATATTAAGCTCTACTGAAGAGCAAGAGATATTGTCTATAGAAAATGAAAAGTTTAAGCTCTTCTCAAGAGAAAGCTTTTTCTTAAAAAAAAAACTTTAGCTCATCTCAAAAGGATCACATTTTTTTAATAGAAAACCTTAAGCTGTTTTCAAGAGAGACATAAATTAAGCACTTCTCAAGAGAGACTTATATTAAACCCTTCTCAAGAGAGCGGCATTTTATACAGAAAACCTTAAACTCTTCTCAAGAAAGTTAAATTCTCTATAAGAAATCTTGAAGTTCTTAAGAGATATTTTCTGCAGAAATCTGTCAGACCAAAAAAAAGCTTTCAAAAGGAAATTATATTTGTTGTAGGATACAGTTAAAGTCTTGCTGTTGGTCTAATTTATTTGCATACAGGATTGTTGTTGTTGTTTTTATTAATATCAATGTGATTGGTTGTGCCTCAAATTCATTTAAATTTATATTGTTTATAATTTTTTTTTATAAAGTTATTGTTGTTTTGTTGCTCTAACAGTTTGTTTATTTGTTTGTTGTTTTTGTTGATTTTGATTTATTAATTAATAATGATAAATTATTGTTCAATTATTGTCACACCTTCGTTATGTCAATATGTTTGATTATTTTTTCTTCTCTGCTATTGCTGCTGTTGTTGTTGTTTATTTGATTTAGTATTATTAGTTGTCAATTGTCGCTGTTGTTTTTGTTGCTTTGTCATCTTTAAGATTTCTACTTTGTTGTAGTTCTTGTTCTTGTTGTTGTTATTGTCTGTTAATGTAGTTTTATGCCAAACTCTTTTTTTCACTCTTTTTTTCTTTTGATTTATTTGTTTAACTAATGGCATTTGTTAGCCGTTTTTGACATCAAAGCGTTGTTGTTTTTATTTTTATCTACAGCTTTGTTTCAGCATAAGTATGTTTGTGTGTTGAATTAATATTCAGGGTACAGTCAAGTATAGGTTAGTCCGTCTGCCTGTCTGTCCGTCCGTCCGTTAGACACTCAGTTAAAGTCCGTCAGTCATTTAGACTTTATTCAATTGGCATTAATCTTTAAGTGATTTCAACAACAATATGTCTTGTGATATCGCTATTTCTTGATTTTTTTTCTTCAAATTTATTTATATATTTTTTATCATTATTTCTAATACTTTTCTAATAAGCAGACAAAGTGGCTCCTTAAAAAGTTGACAGTTGAATTTGAATAAATATAAAAATAAATAAATAGTGATTTAAATATATTGCTGTATGTTTTTTTCGTTGTTTAGCTTTTTAGTGTGCTTGGAATAATTTTTCTTCTCGATATATTTTACACTGACACACTTTTAATGAAGGCTGGTTTCTATTTCAAATATTTCTTATTTGACGTTAATAGAAATTTCTACAAAAAATATAGTTATTAAAAAAATGTAAAATAAGCATATTGCATACTTTGTGTATTTTAAATAGATATTTTTTGGGATATTTTTTAATATTTAAAAATAACTATGGAGGATATTTGTCATAGAAAATATTTACATAGATCTCTAGTTCAGTTCTAGTCCAGTTCTGGCTCAGTTCTAGTTCTAGTTCAGTTCTAGTTCAGTTCTAGTTCAGTTCTAGTTCAGTTCTAGTTCAGTTCTAGTTCAGTTCTAGTTCAGTTCTAGTTCAGTTCTAGTTCAGTTCTAGTTCAGTTCTAGTTCAGTTCTAGTTCAGTTCTAGTTCAGTTCTAGTTCAGTTCTAGTTCAGTTCTAGTTCAGTTCTAGTTCAGTTCTAGTTCAGTTCTAGTTCAGTTCTAGTTCAATTCTAGTTTAGTTCTATTTTAGTTGCATTTCAGTTTTACATTTATTTCAAAGTGTATATTTTTGGATTTTTGTCAAAAATTTCGATTTTTACTAAAAGTTATGCTCAGCAAAAAAATTATGTTCTCAATAAAAAAATATATGTTTCAGTAACATAATTTCTTAATTTCAAGTAAACACTTATGCTTAATGCCCCTTTTAGAAAACAAAAGACTTAAGCAGCATACTTCCAAAGCTTTTTTCTACTTGTGGCACCGACAATAGTTATGCATTTTCTATATACTAAAGATAGTAGTAATTCTTATCAAAACCATCAATCTTGTTGAAAGCCTCCAAAAATATATTTTTAAAAATTTCTCAAAAAAAACTTGTTTTTTTAATAAAATCGATTGATGAACAAGAACAAAAAAACTTAAAAAAAACAAATTATATTTGTGTGATTTTAATCATGTTTGTTTTATCCAACCAAAAAATCTCTTTTTTTAATTTATTTAACTATAAAAATCATCTCATTTTATATCATTCTTCTGATTGTTTTGGTTGATTTCTTTTTCTCCAACATCTTTTTGTTTGAATTTAATTTAATGCAAAGCACCTGCTGTGCGAACTCACACGCCTCACTTGGCGTTGTTATCAGATGATATCATCACCCGAAATTCCTCAAAAGCAAATAAATCCTAAAATTGTATTAATTTAAAAATAATTCTCAAAGTCAAAGAAGAAACAGTAACAACAAAACGTTAATCGTTAACTGTGGCCAAAAGAGGTTCGAACGCGCGCTTCTTTCTCCAAAATATCATTTAATTTACTGCGTACTCTTGCGTGGCTGTATGTGTGTGTGAGTGTGTATGTTTCTGTTTATTCAATATCATGTTGTATTTGATTTTTTTTTTGATTTGAAATCTATAAAATATTAATTAATTACATTTTTATTAGTTAAAATTAAGATTTGTATCTGCTGATAAAGCGGTAAAGTTTCTTCTTGTTTTTTATTTAATTTATTTGTTTTTGATTTTCTTCTCTTCTCGCGAGTCTATAAGATTCTTGATGACTTGTTGCAGTTGTTTTGTAGAAAAACAAACTCGTTAGAGACGTCAATGAAAGTTCTTATAAATTCATATAATCAAAAATGTATTTTTTTTATTTTCAGATTGTTAAATCATAAATACCTGTTAATTTATGATCATTTCTAATTCATAAAATGAAATAAATATTAAAATCAGTTAAAATTTAAATTAAATTCACATCAAATCGAATCAATTCGATTTGTTTAAATACAACTGTTTAAAACAAGACAAACAGGAATTCGTGAAAGATTTTTTTCTGGGGGGCCAGATGAACGTTAGTTTTTTTCCTTATTATGTCTGTAATAAATGATTTATACAATGTTTATTTTTAGAAAATTATTGCAACATTAAAAAAGTAGTAGCAGGTAGTAGTATGAATTTAACGATATTTCATATTTGGTGTTTCTGAAACGAAAGATCCACTGAACTAAATTTGAACTAGAACTGAACTAAAACTGAACTAGAACTGAACTAGAACTGAACTAGAACTGAACTAGAACTGTACTAGAACTGAACTAGAACTGAACTAGAACTGAACTAG
>NC_060950.1:9348488-9352064 GCF_022045245.1 Lucilia cuprina
CGAGACAACCTCTGAAAATTTCATTAAAAATTTTTATTTTTTATTCATGCTGAAACAGAAATTTCAAAAAACAAAAACAAAATACATAATCATACGGTAAATGTTGTTATTGTACTCTTGTTTATAAAACAAGGCAGAGCGAGAGCAGCAGAACAAGAGTAGCAGAACGAGAACAGCATTAATGTGTTTTTATTGGCTAAAAACATGAAATTAAGTTTGTGGAGTCTGACTTAGGTTAGAAACCATTAAAGAGAACTTTTTGGCACTTTTTCGTTTTTCAGAAAGTACTTTTTGAATACTCTATAATATTGAATAATAAGAACATGAAATTAAGTATTTAGATTCGGAATTAAATGAGAAAGGGAACTTTTCGATACTTTTTCGTTTTTCACAAAGTACTTTTTGAGTTTTCTATAATAATGAACATTAAAACATGAAATTAAAAATACAGAGCCCGGATTAGTCGAGACTTTAATGGAGATTTTTTGATACTTTTTCATTCTGCAAAAGGTACTTTTTGAATTTTCTATATTATTGAACATAAAAATACGAAATATGGAAAAGTGCACTTTTTGGTACTTTTTTGTGTTTTAAAATGTACTTTTTGAATTTTCTATAATATTAAAACTATAAATAAGAAATTAAGTATGTAGAGTCTGAATTAGGTGAGAACCCATTAAATATAACTTTTGGGTAATTTTTTTATAATACATCATGGTGAAGGGTATATAAGATTCTTTACTGCCGAATTTGAAATTATTACTTGTTTCTTAATTAAACGTTCAATGCCATATACCTTTTTTCAGTAAAACATTCAATGCGATGAATTTTTGATAGATATTCTTGCCAATGCGATGAATTTTTTCATAGTTCACTTTAATTATATATAATTTTCTAACTAGAGCACTCAATGCAAAGAAGTTTTCCATGAAAAGATGTCAATATAATAAGGATTTATTTATACTTTAAATCATTAAACTTTTTCATAAATAATCTTAAGTGTATTGTAATTTTGTTTAAATAAAACTTTCAATGCCATTAAGTAAAACATTCAATGCCTTGACACAATGATTCAGTGAAGTGAAATTGCACTGAAGTATTTTAACAAAATTTGCCATTTGATAAAGATTAAGATGACAAAATGTTCAATGCATTGAATTTTTTAAGTAAAACATTTAATGCGATAACATTTTCTAACAAAAACATTTCATGAAATAAAGTTTTCGTCAAAAAATCTTAGATATGATAATGCGATGAAGTCTTAAAGCAAAATGGATCATTACCACAAAGTTTTAGATGGAAATTTTTCAATATATTAAATTTTACCATATAAACTTTAGTACAATTCAATAGGGAAAACTTTAAACATATTGAATGCTTCAACGCAATAAAGTTTCATATAGAAATCATAAAGTTTACTACATAAGTTCCACAATACTTTTAAAACATTTTTTGTTTTAAATCTACCTAATAAATTTTTCCCCCCATCTACTAATTAATTAATAATTGAAATTTACTTAAGTATATAATTTCCCACTCTTACATTAAACCATGCAAATATTTAATAGACAAATTAATTATCGATAAAAAAAAATCAACAAATAAAAGCAAATCAAGCGTTTAAATAAATAACTAATGTTTAAAACTACATAAAACAAGTAAAAAACGATTTTCGATTTAAAACCGTTCACAAATTGTCACTTCATAAACAAAAGACTTAAGACACCAACCTTTAAACAAAACGTTATTAACAAAAAGAAAATCTTGTAATTTATTAAAGATTAAAACATTAAAAACATTACAAAAACAAAGAAACATCAATAAATTTATACTATATAAATATTTATATAAACTTTCACACACAATCATCGAAGATGATTATCTGCATTTATGAGTTATAAAATGTTTGTACTCACTTGCATAAGTGTTGAACTGTCTGGTCGACCTGGTCTGTTTGAGGGACGAGCAACAACAGCAGCAGCAGCTACAACAACAGCAAGAGCCACAGCTTAAATAATTTTAATTGTCTTTTAAACAGATTCTTGTTTATTTTTTAATTTGTCATGGTGCATATAAAATGTTTGTTGTTTGCTGCTGCCAGACAGACACTTTACAAAATCCCGAAAACAAAAAAAATATTAAAATAAATAAAAGAAAAATAAAAATTAATACTACTTTGTTCGCCTCATGGCAGTAAAATACTTAAATTGTTCAAAATTATAATAATGAGCATGAAAAATCATGAGCAAACAGCAATGAGCAGACACAAAGCAGCCAAAACCGCAGCAAAATCTTAAATAATTATACAATTTTTTTTTAAAGTTGTCTGCAACTGGGTATAAAGTACAAGTGAAATATTTTAAATTGTTGTGAATATTATTATTGTCTTAAAGTTATAAACGTCACATAAGTCAGTCTTAGCCTCGTTTTATTAACGCTTTAGCTGTCAGTGCAGAAATGCACATGCAGGAACAATGTTTTTGAAAATAAAATTAAAAAATTTTTATTTTAAGGAAAAAAATCGCGAGCTTTATGCATAACACCACAGTGTTGTTTTATTAAAAAAAAAATAAATACATTTAATGTGGAATATTTTTTTCAGTTCGACCACAAAATCTGTTCAGTTTTTCCTCGTCTTATTGAAATTATACAAAACTACCTTTCAGCTTTGATTTTATTTTGTTGTTGTTATAAAAAAAATGAAACATGAGCAACATTTGTTGCTTAACTCCAATAATATTTGCTGGCAGTAAACGTACTATGGAAACGAGTACTTTAATTCATATATCAGTACCCTACGGAAAAATCAATGTAAATAAAGGCAGAGTGTAACGTTTGATTTTGACCTCAAGTCTGGTGTCCTAGAGATTTTAGTCTAAACTTCCAAAAACAAGCAATTGCTAACTCCTAACTATACAACAAACTTAAACAGTTTCATGTACCTAATATCTCTTCATTCCTCATCACACTTTGTAAGATATCATTAAGTCGTTTAAACCCCACATTATCCCCTCTAATAGCACAAAACTAAATTAAATGCTTTACAATTTTGTCTGTTGTACCCGCTTAACATTTGCAACGTTTTTCAACTTTTATATTTTTTGAATATTTCTCCTTGTAACTTAAAAGTTTGTTTTGGAGTCTTTAAGTCTACAACGTTTGGGTTTATTAAAGCATAAATGTATTTTATGCACCATCACTAACATTACTAGTTATGTTTTGTTTAGTTTACATTTTTTTTCTTCGAAATAAAAACATTTAAATCAATTGAACACAAAATCAAGCAAAAACTCTAAAACATGTTTTCTTAATTTTTGAAAGACAAAGTTTTTTTATATTAAGAAATATACAGACATATTTTAGTCTTTGTTTAAAATTTTTTAACTAACGATTTTATTGCCATGACTTTTAAATCTTTTTATATTTAGTTATTAAGTGAAGATCAGTTCAGTTCTAGTTCAGTTTTAATTCCGTTCTAGTTCAGTTCTAGTTCTAGTTCAGTTCTAGTTCAGTTCTAGTTCAGTTCTAGTTCAGTTCTAGTTCAGTTCTAGTTCAGTTCTAGTTCAGTTCTAGTTC
>NC_060950.1:9352164-9394647 GCF_022045245.1 Lucilia cuprina
TATATTTTATACGGTCGGAAAGTTATATTATAGAAGGGTATAAAAACATAGCATTCAAGATTTTTTCTTTTTCGTATTGAGATCTTTTTATGGAAAACTTCACTACATTGAAGATTTTGTATAGAAAATGGCATTTCATTAAAGATTTTCTGTCAAAAGCATTTTCACATTGAACATTTTCTATTGAAAAATTTTTATGCATTGGAGGCTTTATTTAGAAAATTTCAACGCATTAAAGATTTTTTAACCAAAACTTTATTACATTGAACATTCTCTAGCGACAACATTATCGAATTTTACTAATTAAGATTTTGTTTTAAACAATTCATCGGATTACCAGTTTTGTATAGAATACTCTATTAAGTTGGAGAATTTCTTTAGAAAACTATATCGCACTAGAATCATTAATTAAAAAACTTCATTGCATTAATGATTTTCTTTTCAAAACTTAATCGCATTGAAGATTTTCTATAGAAAACTTTATGGCTTCATTGTATTGATGATTATGGAGAGTTTATTCAGAAAAATTTAACTCATTGAATATTTTGTATCAAAAACTTTATTGCATTAAACATTGTGTATGGACAACAATATCGCATTTTACTTATTGAGGATTTTGTTTTAAACAATTCATCGGATTTTGTAAAGAATACTCTATTAACTTGGAGAAAACTTCATTGCATTAATGATTTTCTATCCAAAACTTGATCGCATTGAAGATTTTCTATTAAAAACTTTATGGCATTAGAGAGTTTATTCAGAAAAAATTCAAGGCATTGAAGATTCGGTACCAAAAATTTATCGCATTGAAAATTTTTTACGAAAACATTATCTCATTTAACTCATTGAGGATTTCGTTTTGAATACAGCATTGAATTAACGGTTTGGTAGAGAATACATCATTAAAATTGCGAATTTCTTTAGATAACAATATCGCATTGGAGTCTTGAGTTAAAAAAACTTCATTGCATTGACAAATTTCTATTGAAAACTTGATCGCATTGAAGATTTTCTATAGAAAACTTTATCGCATTGAAGACATTTCGAATTTAACTCATTGAGGATTTTGTGGTAAAGAAAACCTTAGTAAAATGGAGAATTCCTTTAGAAAACAATGTCGCATTGGAGTCTTTAGTTAAAAAACTTCATTGACAAATTTCTAATGAAAACTTGATCGCATTGGAGGTTTTGTTTAGAAAGCTTTAAAGTTTTGAACATGTTGTACTAAAAACTTTATTGCATTGAAAACTTTTTACTGCATTAAGGGTTTTTTTTTAGGAAAACTCTATTAAAAAGAAGAATTTTATTAAAAACTTAATCCAATTGAAGATTTTGTATCGAAAACTTTATCGCATTGAAGCTTTTCTATTGAAAACTTAATAGCATTTGATGCTTTATTTAAAAAACATTATCGCATTTAAGATTTTCTATAGAAAACTTTATAGCATTGGAATTTTTATTTAGAAAACTTCATCGCATTGAAGATGTTCTAACGAATACTTTATTGCATTGAACATTTTCCATCGAAAACATTATCATATTGGAGAATTGAACATTTTATAGCTAAAACTTCATCTCATTTAAGATTTTCTATATGGATTTTTATTGCTTAAGAAAATCGTCCAAAAAACTTTCTTGTATTGAGGGTTTTATATCGCATTGGAGCTACAGAAATTCTTGTCGTATTAAATATCATCGCTTTGGAGAATTTTTGTAAAAACCATTATCGCATTGAAAGTTATATTCATTGCATTGAATACTGCGATAAAATCATTGCATTTAAAATATTCTTTTGATATTTAAATCGCATTAGAATTTATGTCTAGGAAACTTATTTTCATTGATGATTTTATACAGAAAATTTGATTGTATTGATGACTTTATACAAAAACTTCATTGCATTGAAAACTTTGCGTTGATAACATTATAGCATTGAGGATTTTCTTTAGAAAACTCTAACCCTTTAATGATTTTTTGACAAAAACTTTGAATTGCATTTATTGCAAGGCATTGAAATTTTTCCAGATTAAATTTTTTCTTTGATTTATTTTTTTTGCAAAATTAAAGTAATTATTTTAAAGTAATAATTAAGTTTTCTATTCTCTTAACAAAAATTTTAAGTTTGTTTTTATTTCACTTACCATACAACCATTAAATCAAGTTCTTGACTTAAGTCTTTTGTTTTCGCTAACAAAATCCTCGCAAAAAAAAACAATTTGTACAAAAATTAAATAATAAATTTTCTTCATTTCTTTCAATATA
Source organism: Lucilia cuprina (assembly GCF_022045245.1). NCBI lineage: Eukaryota > Metazoa > Arthropoda > Insecta > Diptera > Calliphoridae > Lucilia > Lucilia cuprina. Next base: position 9,354,427 of record NC_060950.1, read on the forward strand.
AAATTTATTTGCTAAAGTAAATTGAAATCCAAAACAACAACAACAAAAACAATAGACAAAACAAAACATAAAATTTGCAAGAAAAATTTTAATGGTTTTCAGGCTTTCTTAAAGGTTTTCTTGTTGTTGTTGTATTTGTTTTATATTAATGCCACACAGATATTATAAACAAAACACGAGCGGGATTCACACAACCAAAAAACAACAAACTATAAAGTGATACTAAATGAAATAAATATTTATATATAGAAAAAAAAAAAAATAAAAACAACAAAAGCGATAAGTAGCATGCAACATGTTACACAATAAAAATACAAAAAAAAACGCGTATAAAACTACAACTTATTGTCAGTAATGCCACCAACAACCAGCCATAATACACTCAGTCAGTCAGCCAGCCAAACACACACGCTCTATGTGTGCCACATTGAGGCAAGTTAGCAAAGCAAGCTGCATAAGTTGTACATTTTTTTTTTTATTTTTTGTTACAATATTTTCTGCAAAAAGATGTCAGTGTTTAAGTAATTTATGTTAGTTGGCTTGAAATTTCTCACAGAAAACAAAAGAAATACCACAAACGTTTAAAGAATTTTAAAAAAGCTGACATTTTGCATTTCGAACGCATTCCTTAGGGCGATTAATCGATGGATAATAGTGTGTATATTGTTGGGATATTCTTACGAGTTCTCTCGCTCTTACTGAGACGTAGTCTTAAAAACAAAACATGCATCACAATAAAATCATTTAGTTTTGCTGAATGGTTTAGTATATAAATTTATTTCTTTTTTTTCAAAATATACAAAATGTTTTTTTTTTGGATTTTAAATGTAATGGTTGGTGGGCGCTTTAAAGTTAAAGAAACACATATACACACACACATACACTTGATTTCTTTATATTAAGAAAGGAAAAACAATAACAACATTACCAACAACATCTTTTAACAACTAACAACAGCAACTAACAGACAAACGTATGAACAATGTCTTAAACAACATTTAATAGCTTGTGCAGTACATGGAGTTTATTTAACATTGACACTGATGATCATGAGCGGTACTCTTGTAGTTTTGCGATTTGTGAAAGAAACCTAAAGATTCTTTTTTTTATTTATTCAGAGTTCTGGTAGACAACTATTACACAGCAATGTTGTTGTCGTTCTTGTTGTCTGTTGCTGCTTCTGCTGCTGATGATGATCAGTGATGGTTATAGCCACAGCATCTGGCAGTGGTTGGTATTTTTTTCCATAAATACCACTAACATACAATTTCAGGCTGACTGACCACCACAACTTCAGAAATTAAAAGAAAAACATGTATGCACACGCATTGTTGTCTTTTTATTTTCATTGTATCCTTAGTCATACATTTAGATGGATGAACAGACGATTTTTTTTATTGATATTTGTTCCTTTTTATTTTCCTAAAAATAACAATGCAATGATGCAACTAGTAAACCAATGAAATATCACATCACCCAAACGTTCAATCCACAACCGGACTAGCAGAATAGCAAGTATACATCGAACATATGTTTGATATAAAGGGACCAAGGTTTCAAGACAATTAAGAATTTGTGCTGATGTTTGTAACGCACAATAATATTGGTCCTATACTCATCTTAAAGTATAACAATCGGCTCAGAAAAATTTTCTTAGTCGATTTAGCTATGTCCGTCCGTCCGTCTGTCTGTCTGTCGCAATTTTGGAGATAATTCCATGAAATTTGGCACATGATCTTTTATGGTACTGTGGACGAAGCCTATTGAAAATAGTTTATATCGGTACATTATTTCACCTAGGATCCATATAACTGAACCCGCCAAATAGGGCTTTTGAGTACATATTTACGTTTAATATACTCGTATCTCGACAAAAAGCTGCAAAACCAAGTTCTATACCAGCCTTGATGACCCTGATGAACTTTATAATTATAGCGCATTGAAGAGTTTTTCTACAAAAGTTTATTGCAATGAATATTTGCTAAAGAAAACTTCAATGCAAAGAATTTGTAAAACAAAACTAAAATGCATTAAAGAGTTTCTAAATAAAACATCAACGCATTGAAGAGATTCTCAGAAGAATTTCACTGCAATAAAGATTTGCTAAAATAAACATCAATGCATTGACTATTTGCTAAAGAAAACTTCAATGCATTGAAGATTTGCTCAAATAATAACGTTTCAATGCAAAAGAAAATTGTAATGCATTGCAGATTTTCTTAAGTAATTAAAGAAAACTTTAATGCATTAGATTTTATTAACAAAAGTTTAATGCATTGAAAATTTCCTAAATAAAACTTCAATGAATTAAAGATTTCCTAAAGAAAACTTCAATGCATTGAATTTTTGTAAGCAAAACTTTAATCCATTGTAGATTTTATTAACAAACTCTAGCGCATTGAAGAGTTTCTAAGAAAAGCTCATAGCATTGAATACTTTCTAACCAAAACTAAAGAATTTCTAAAGAAAATTTAATTATACTGAAGATTCCTTACATAAAACCTAATTGTATTGAAGAGCTTTTAAAGAAAACTTCATTGCATTAAATACTTAAAATAAATTATTGCATTAGAGAGTTTTTAAAGAAAACTTCATTGCATTGAAGAGTTTCAAAGGAAAACATCATTGCATTGAATATTTTGTTAAGAAAAATTCATTGCATTAAAGAGTTTTAAAGGAAAATTTCATTGTATTGAAGAGTTTTTAACGAAAACTTTATTGGATTGAAGAGTTTCTTATAAAAACTTCATTGGTTTGAATATTTTGATAAGAGAAATTCATTGCATTAAATATTTTGTGAAGAAAAATTCCTTGCATTGAAGAGATTCAAATGAAAACTTCATTGCATTGAAAAATTTTTAACGAAAACTTCATTGTATTGAATATTTTTTAAAGAAAAATTCATTACATTGAAGAGTTTCTAACGAAAATTTCATTACATTGAATATTTTTTAAAGAAAAATTCATTTTATTGAAGTATTTCTAACAAAAACTTCATGGCATTGAAAAGCTTCAAACGAAAACGTCATTGCATTGAAGAGTATCTAACAAAAACTTCATTACATTGAAGAGTATTTAACAAAAACTTGATTGCATTGAATAGTTTTTAAAGAAAAATTCATTGCATTGAAGAGTTTCTAACGAATACTTAATGGCATTGAAAAGCTTCAAGCGAAAACTTCATTGCATTGAAGAGTTTATAACGAAAACTTCATTGCATTGAAGAGTTTATAACGAAAACTTCATTGCATTGAATAGTTTTTAAAGAAAAATTCATTACATTTGAAGAGTTTCTAACGAATACTTAATGGCATTGAAAAGCTTCAAGCGAAAACTTCATTGCATTGAATAGTTTATAACGAAAACTTCATTACATTGAACATTTTCTTACGAAAACTGCATTGCATTGAAAAGTTTCTATCGAAAACTTCATTGAATTGAAAAGTTTCTAAAGAAAACTTGTTTGCATTAAATAGTTTCTAACGAAAACTTCACTGCACTAAAGAGTTTTTTTAACGAAAACTTCATTGTATTGTATATCTTTTTAAGAAAAATTCATTTCATCGAAGAGTTTCTTACGAAATCTTCATTGCATTGAAAAGCTTTCAACGAAAACTTCATTGCATTGAAGAGTTTCTAATAAAAACTTTATTGCATTGAAAATCTTCAAACGAAAACTTCATTGCATTGAAGAGTTCATAACGAAAACTTTATTGCATTGAAACGTTTCTAACGCAAACTTCATTGCATTAAAGAATTTCTATTGAAAAATGTATTGCATTGAACATTTTCTAAGGAAAACTTGATTGCATTGAACATTTTCTAAAAAAAACTTGTTTGCATTAAAAGATTTCTTAATATAATTCTATCGCTTACTATAGAAAGCTAAATAGCATTGAAAAGATTTCCACAATTTATAAAAGAGTTGGTCACATTTTACATTTAAAATCGCTGAGAATTTTCTAAAGTTTTCTTAATGTTTTTGTCGGCTTTGATTGTTATTGATATTGTTGTTGCTGTTGTTGTTGTTGTTGCTGCTGTTGATGGTGGTAGCTTCTGATGTTGTGCAGACTGTTGTTTTTGTTGTTGTTATTTTTATTGTTACTTCTTGCATGTAGCAAGAAGAGAAGTTGTGTTTTATTTATTTTTTTTGTGGAAAATGTTGCAATGTAAATTCGTAAAACAATAAAGAAATAAATTACTTTCAATTCCAGATTTTGCAATAACATCAAACTTAACAAACCAACTAAAATAACTATCAGCTTGTAGTTGTAGTTTTTAAGCTGTATTAGTAGTAGGTAGTCATTGTAGTCATCAGTCTCAGTCTCAGCATTCTCAAGACACACACCGAAAATAAAGTAACATCGTATAGAATTTAACATCAACACGACAAAAAGCGCTGAAATCGTGGTTATGTCCAACGCTAAGCAACAGAGCACTTGTTTTCTTGGCCTTTTATTTATAAAAGAACAAAAAATGGCGTTTTATTTTCTATATTTACTTTTTTTTGTTTTTTTTTTTTGAAAATTCTTTTCCTCTTTGTTTTAAAAATTTTATTTTGTGTGAATATTTTTTGCTGTTCGTACTTGCGTTTTTGCTGCAGTTAAGTTCTTTTTGTTCTTTTCGTTCTGCTGACATGAACTTTGTGCGCTTAAAATTGCATTTTTTGTTTCTTTTGTATTTTTATTGCAATTCGTGAGCGTGCCAACCATACATACAGTTTGTGTGGTATCTTGGTCCAAACAAATGGTCATGGTTTTATAAACAGCATTACAATTGGTGGCTCAAGTACCATCAAGCCACCATCACATCATCCACTACAACTATTTGAATAGTTTAAAATTTAATGCTTTTGTGCTTTACTGTTGCTTGACTGGCTGAATTGTAGTGGACTGGATGCCGAGTTGGCTGGCTGTTGAAAGTATTTGTATTTGTATTTTTTTTTTTTTTGTTCTTTTTGTGGCTAAATAAGGACCACCCTGAGTGCTAAGTTTGTAGCCGTTGGTCAGAAAACAAATAAAAAAAATCAAAACTTTTGCTGTAGTATTGTTATTTTTATTGTTGTTGTTCTATGTCTTACATTTTTTCTGTAAGTTGTTGTATCTGTTATTGACCACACTCAATGTAATATGAAATCTGCGAAAAAAGAAAAAAATCTGTTACATTTTTAAATCAGTTTTTTGGGGGTGTTTTTGTGAAATTGTATTTAATTAATTGAATTTAATTTGAAAAAAAAAAATGTTAAATAAAAAAACATTTATTTACAAGTTTTTATAATTAATATTATAGTTTTTACTAAAATTTGCAAAACAAACTTTAGGTTAAAAATTTCCTAAGAAAACTTTGTGGTTTTTTAGGATTTTCTTTCATTTTATTGAAGATTTCCTAATTAATTATTTTTAGTATTAATTATAAAAAAATTTGGTTGTATTAGAAATAATGAAAAGAAAACTTTAAGGCATTGAAGAATTTCAAGGCCAAATTTTATTGCATTGATGACTTTCTAGGGAAAACAGCATAGCATTGATGACATTTTAGAGAAAATGTCATTTCATTGACTTTTTTAGGGTAAACTTCATGGCATTGATAATTTTTAGAGAAAGAAAATTGTAAAGAAAATTAAATTTCCAAATTATTTTCTACAAATACTTTAAACCATTGAAGATTTTCTAAAGAAAACTTCATTACAATGAAAAATTTTTAATGAAAACTTTATTGCATTGAATAAATTCTAAAGAAAACTTCAGTGCATTGATGATTTTCTTAAAAAAAAACTTTAATGCATTGAATATGTTCTGAAGAAAACTTCAGTGCATTGAAATTTAACAAAATAATCGTTAACGAGGATTTTGTAATGGAATCTTCTTTTCTAAATAATTTTTAATTAATGTTTCATAATATTAAAGATTTTTCATAATATTAAAGATTTCTAATGACAACTACATTGCATTGATAATTTTCTTAAGAAAACTTAATTGTATTGAAATTGTTGCGAAAAAAATTCATCACAATAATTTTCTAATAAATAATTCATTGCATTGAAAACTTTCGAATGAAAACTTCAGTATATTGAATATTTTCTAAAGAACACTTTATAATAAATAAAATTGGAAACAAATTTAATATTTTCTAAATAAATGGGAGTATTAAGTGGAGAACTACATTGCATTGAAGATATTACATGGGAAGCATTACAACATTGAAGTTTTTGTAAGAAAATCTCCATTGCACTGAAGTTCTTCTAATGAAAACTTCATGATATTGATGACTTCGAACAAATAATTCATTGTATTGAAATTTTTAGAAGAAAACTTCATAGCATTGAAGATGTTCTATTGTATACTTTACGACATTGAAGATTTTTTAAGAAAAATTTCATTGCATTGAGTATTTTCTATTGAAAACTTTATTGCATTGAAAATTTTATAAGAAAACCTTTGTTCCATTGATTTTCTAAAGAAAACTTTATTGTATTGAAGATTTTCTAAGGAAAACTTTGTTTCATTGAATATGTTCTAAAGAAAATTCAATGGCATTGATGAATTTCTAAGTGAAACTTAATTGCACTGATATTGTTCTAGGGAAAACTTAATGAAATTGATAATTGAAGATCTTCTAATGAAAACTTTATTGCATTGAAGATATTTTAAAGAAAACTTTACTGCATTGAATATATTCTAAATAAAATTGAGTAGTATTAAAGAATTTCTAAAAAAAATAATTGCATTGAAGTTCTTCTAAAAAACTTCATGGTATTGATGATTTTCGAACATATAATTCATTGCATGGGAGATTTCAGTAAAAAACCCTGGGTGCTTCCCTAACTTTCAAAATTTTGTTTACTTTTATATAAAATACCTCAAATAGATCATCATTTAATAAAAAATTTTATGTTTCTGTGTTTAATATTATATACAATTCAAAAAATATAACTTGATGAATGAAAAAGTACCAAAAATCCCTTTCAGTAGATTCTCATTCACTAAGGTCCCTACATTTTAAATTTTATTTTCAATATCGTAAAAAATATTAAAAAGTACCATTGGAAAAACGTAAAAGTACAAAAATCTCTCTCAATAAATTCTCGCTCAATAATTGTGTGTGTTCCGGTTAACCATTACAAAAACGTACCATTTGAAGAATAGAAAAGTACCAAATAGTCCCCACTTACAGAACATTATTATAAAAAGTTGTCTCTTAAAGAATTTTATTCAATGGGGACAGTGCATGTTTAATAATCATGTGTTTTGAGTTCATATAAAAGAACATACAAAGAGTAACATTTGAAGAAAGAAAATGTACCAAAAATGGAAAAAATTTTACCTAAGTGGAAAGTACTAATAAAAAGGGTACAATTTTTCCCTTTTTTGCTTAGAAATATACTTTTTCGAGAATTAAGTTTACAAAATGTTCCGTATTTTAATCTATATATAACAGATAAAACTCAAACTATTCAAATCTGTATTCATTTGTTAGAGAAAAATTGTGTTTTCAAAAAGGTACCAAACAATTTACTCGAATTTGGTACTATATATAGGCCTTAGTACTCGAGTTCCAAAGTAATATACCAATAGCTTATTTTGTATGAGTAAATAAACTACTTTTTGAAATTTTATAAAAATTGGCTCAATGAGTTTGAATAACATAAAATTTCCCGTTTTTTCCCATTTTGTTACTTTTTTCCCCAGTGAAATAGCAAAAATTTTATTACAAAAATATTATTACAGAGTTAGTCCGTAATTTAATAGAAATAATTTAATAACCCGAAAAAGTTTTCTTAATGTGCTAAATAAAAGTACCAAAAATACAGTTTTCTCACTTTTACACCCAAAAAGGGCTAAATTAAAAAAAAGTACGAAACAGGTGTCTCATAATTTCGGGATATGTATCCAAAATATTTAGAAAAATTTGATTATGTTTATTAGTTCAAAAGTTATAAGGGGCCAAAAAAAGTTACCAAAATCTCCTTTGTTGCACATTTTTACCCCTTAAAAGTACGAATTTCAAAAAAAATACCAGACACCTATCTGCGCATTTTAAGAGTAGATACAGGTGCATTTAAACTGTTTCTTGTATCACTAATATTGTGTAAGATAATTAAGAAATCCAGTTTTACCCGTTTTTCCCCTTTTTACCCGTAAATGTACAAATTTCCAAAAATCCCTTCTTAGTGGATCTACATAACCAAAAACACATCTACTGTCAAAATTTCGTGATTCTAGGTTCAGCCGTTTGGGCTGTGCGATGTTGAGTCAGTAACGCTTCTCCTTTATATAGAGTAAACATCATTGCATTGATGATTTTCGAACAAATAATTTATTGCATTGTAGTTTCGGCATAAAACTTCACTGCGTTTAAGATATTCTTTTGGAAACTGTATGACATTAAAGATATTGTCAGAATAATTTAATTGCTTTTAGGATGTTCTAAAGAAAACTTCATTGCATTGATGATTTTTTAACGTAGAATTCAGTGTTGAATATTCTCTAAAGAAGACTTCATTACATTGATTTTAAAGAAAAATCTTTTAAGAATTAAAAAAATACATTGCATTAAGCATTGAAAATTTTTTTCAATTAATGATTTTCTCAGTTACAGTTCTTGTTATTAAAGATTATCAAGAGAAAACTTCATTGCATTGAAGATTTTCTAATGAAAGCTTCATGGCATTAAAGTTTTTTCAAAATAAACATCGTTGCATTGATGATTTTCATCAGAAAACTTTATTACATTGATCATTCATTTCATTGCATTGAAAAAAAGTTCATTGCATTAATCATTCATTTTATTGCATTAAATATGTTCTAAAGAAAACTTCATTGCATTGATTAGTTATTTACGTTTCATTGTGTTGAATATTCTCCAAAGAAAACTTCATTACATCAATTTTAAAGGAAAATCTTTTAAGCATTGAAACAAATTATATTGCATTGAGCATTTTCTAATGAAAATTTCTTTTAATTAATGATTTTCTTAGGTACGATTCTTGTCACTAAAGATTATCAAGAGAAAACATTATTGCATTGAAGATTTTCTAATGAAAGCTTCATGGCATTAAAGTTTTTGCAAAATAAACTTCGTTGCATTGATGACTTTCATAAGAAAACTTTTTTGCATTGAAAATGTTCTAAAGAATTCTTCATTGCATTGATGTTTTTTTAACGTAGAATTCATTGTGTTGAAAATTCTCTAAAGAAAACTTCATTACATCGATTATAAAAGAAAAGCATTGAAAAAAAGCACATTGCATTGAATTTTCTAATGAAAATTTTTTTCATTTAATGATTATCTCAGGTACGATTCTTATCATTAAAGATTATCAATAGAAAATATTATTGCATTGAACATTTTCTAACGAAAACTTCATGGCATTGAAGAGCTTTAAAGATTTTCTTATGAAATATTTTAGAATTTTTTGATTTGATTTGATTTAAGTTAATTTCTAATGCTTAAATATGAAAACAAGTTTTCTCTACAAAAAAAAAAAACACTTCAAATGATCAGTCATTGTCAAAGTATTCAATTAACACAAATCTAAATGATTGTAGGTATTATTGTTGTTAATTTTTTCTAAAATGCAAAACAATTAACATAAGTTGTTTTAAATAAATTAATTCCTCCAACAATAAAATCCATCATTATCTAATATTTATTTGCTGTTGGTGTTGTTGTTTTAGTCAAGCACGAAATGAAATGAATGAACTGTTTTCTAAGTTGCAAATCAAATGTACAGCAATAATAGCGACAACTAATAAAATAATTTAATTAATTGCTACAATAGAATAATGTTTACCACCAGATGACAGCAGCGTATAAATATCATTTAGTTTAGTTTTGTGTACAAGTTGCTTGTTGCTTAAGTCTTTCGTTTAACTTCTGGCTTAAATAAACAAACAAATCGCAATGACTTATTCTTAGAATTTAAACTTAGCTAAGTATGTAATATTTTGTTTTAGATTTTTTTGTTCACCTAGTAGTTACAATTGTTGTTTTGCATTAAACCATAAATCTTATTAATAAATTGCAGTTACATGATATGACAACTCAATTAATTATTTAAATTCAAATTGACAACATCATCAATTATTTAGTTTAATTAACAAGTAAATACTTAACAGGAAATACATCATGCTGCTTTTCAACAGTAACAGACGTAAGGGCAGCTGTTATTTCTGCATCATTAAGTTATTTATTGAGAGAATTACCTCATTGATTTGATGACAAACAAATTATCACTCATGCTCTCACTCACTACCCCCCCCCCCGCTCCCCACTCCTTTTATTTAAATATTATTACTATTTTAAAAACCTTTTACAATCACATATGTCACTAGAGTGTCATAATGATTTATCATTTATTAATTGAAAAATTATACTGTATTCTTGTGGTAGCTGTTACAAACTTGTAATTAAATGAAATACTTAAACCATTTTGATGTAAATTGAAAATAAATTTAAATATTTCGAAAGAATTTCTAACATATAATCAGCAACATTGTTTCTTTCTGTACTCGTTAACTATTTGTATTATTTGATCTAACATGTTACAGTGATTGATGCCTGGTAACACCCATATTATTTTTTATTTTTTTTTTATTTATTATTTTAAATGGCTTCTGATTCCTTTATGCTGCAGCAAAGAAATATTTGCATATTAAAATTCCGCAGACATCAAGACGCTTTTAACACTTATAGTTTTTTTGCTTCTTCTTTACTTGTGTTTCTTTGCATATTTAAAAGTGATCATCAAGATTATGAAGTTGTCTTCTAGTCATTTTCTTGTTGGCTGTCATCATAATGCTGTTTGATAGACTATATAAAGTTAATTGTTGTTGTTGTTTAATTACTTGATATGGCGCCCAGTTTAAGAAAGCAAATTCCTTTGTCACCAGGAGCGTTTTGGCAAAAAAGTCATACAAAGAATTTCTTTCAAAAATTTAATGCATTGAGATTTTTTACGCAAATGGTTAGTGCACTAAAGATTTTCTTTAAAAATATTTAATGAATTGAAGATTTTCTGCAAAATATTTCAATGCATTGAAGAATTTCCATAGTAACATTTAAGCATTGAAGATTTTTTATAAAAGAATCAATGCATTGAACAATTTCTTTAAAAAATTTAATGCATTGAAGATTTTCTTTAAAAATATTTAGTGAATTGAAGATTTTCTGCAAAATATTTCAATTTCTACAAAATATTTTAATTTTCTACAAAATATTTCAATGCATTGAATATTTTCTACAACAACATAAAAGCATTGAAGATTTTCTACAAAAACATATAATACATTGATGGTTTTATAAAAATCCAATGCATTGAAGATTTTCTTTAAAAACAGTCAATGCATTGAATATTTTCTTTTAAAATATTTAATGAATTGAAGATTTTCTGCAAAATATTTTAATACATTGAAGATATCTAAAACAACATCCAAACATTGAAGATTTTTTTCAAAAACATACATTGATGGTTTTATAAAAAAAGACCAATGCATTGAAGATTTTCTTTAAAAACATTTAATGCATTGGAGGTTTTCTAAAAAAATCAAAGCATTGAGGATTTTTTAAAAAATTATAAATGCATTGAAGATTTTCTTTAAAAACATTCAATGCATTGAAGATTTTCCTCAAAAGTAATCAATGCATTAGAGGTTTTCTAAAAAAAATCCATGCATTGAAGATTTTTGACAAAAATATTCAATGCATTGAAGATTTTCTACAAAATATTTCAATTTTCTACAAAATATTTCAATGCATTGAAAATTTTCTACAGTAACATTTAGGCGTTCAATATTTACTATAAAAGGATCAGAATTTCCTTAAAAAATTCAATGAATTGAAGATTTTTTTTAAATTCAATGCATTGCAGATTTTCCACAAAAAATTAATGCATTGAAGATTTTCTACAAAATATTTCAATGCATTGAAGATTTTTTACAGAAACATATAGATTGAATATTTTCTATAAAAGAATCAGTGTTGAAGAATTTCTTTCAAAAAATCAATGCATTGAAGATTTTCTACAAAAATATTTAATGCATTGAAGATTTTCTGGAAAACATTTCAAGGCATTCATAATTTTCAACAACAACATTAAAGCATTGAAGATTTTCTTGAAAAACATTCAATGCATTGAAGATTTTCGTTGAAAACATTCAATGCATTGAAGAGTTTCTTTAACAACATTCAATGCATTGAAGGTTTTTCACAAAAATTGAGGACTTTTTGCAAAAAACTTCAATGCATTAAAGATTTTTTATGAAATAATTCAATTCAATGCATTGCAGATTTTCCACAAAAAATGAATGCATTGAAGATTTTCTACAAAATATTTCAATGCATTGAAGATTTTTTACAGAAACATTTAGATTGAATATTTTCTATAAAAGAATCAATGTTGATGAATTTCTTTCAAAAAATCAATGCATTGAAGATTTTCTACAAAAATATTTAATGCATTGAAGATTTTCTGGAAAACATTTCAAGGCTTTCATAATTTTCTACAACAACATTAAAGCATTGAAGATTTTCTTGAAAAACATTCAATGCATTGAAGATTTTCGTTGAAAACATTCAATGCATTGAAGAGTTTCTTTAACAACACTCAATGCATTGAAGAGTTTCTTTAACAACACTCAATGCATTGAAGGTTTTTTACAAAAATTGAGGACTTTTTGCAAAAAACTTCAATGCATTGAAGATTTTTTTTGAAATAAATACAATTAAGTTTTCTAAAGGAGGAAAAAACGTTTTTTCATAAAAGCTTCAATGGAGTAAAGATTTTTTATGGAAACTTTAATACCTTAAAGATTTTTTATAAAAAGATGTCAAAGCATTGAAAAATTTTAAATTTCGATAGAGAAAACATCATTCTATTAAATATTTTTTATGAAATTTTTACATTTAAGTTTTCTTAAGAAGAAAAAAGGAGTTTTTCCTAAAAGCTTCAATGCAATAAGGATTTTTTATGAAAAACTTCAATGACATAAAGATTTTTTATAAAAAAAAAAACGTCACTGCATTGAAAAATTAAAATGTGCGATAGAGAAAACTTCAATGCACTGAAAAATTTCAATTAAGTTATTACATTTAAGTTTTCTAAAGGAGAAAAAAGGATTTTTTCATAAAAGCTTCAATGCAGTGAGTATTTTTTTATGGAAAACTTTAATAACTTAAAGATTTTTTATAAAAAGATGTCACTGTATTGAAAAATTTTAAGTTACGATAGAGAAAACTTCAATTTATTGAAAATTTCCTTCAAAAACCTTTAAGCAATGAAGATTTTCTCTCAAAATGTTCAACATATTAAAATATTTTTATAAAAATTTATTTAAAAAACTGCAGAAAACTTCAATGCATTAAAAATTTTCTATGAAATAAATACATTTAAGTTTTCTTAAGGAAAATAAAGGGTTTTTCACAAAAGCTTCAATGCAATAAAGACTTTTTATGAAAAACTTGAATGACTTATGAAAATTTTATAAAAAAAGACGTCAATGCATTAAAAAATTTGAAATTACGATATAGAAAACTTCAATTTATTGAAAATTTCCTTCAAAAAACTCATACCGAGAGATATATAAATTCCCCAGAGAGGTATATAAATTCCCCATTTCTATAAACATTATCAAACTCATCTGTCTCATATAAAAATTCCTAACATTCTCTTTTTACTGGTTTCTGTTTACTTTTTTTAGATTTGTTACAGTTTTATAATTTTCACTCTCTTTGCACAAAATGATTGGAATAAACCCATCATCTCCATATATAAATAAATATATGCTATGAAAGATTAAGTGTGTGTGTGTGTGTGATGTGGTGATTGGTTGTGGTTGTTACTTCATGCATACGAGTGCATCCATGGAAATCTCCACGTGCACAATAATGTTATGGTAATTAAAATTCCACATATTTGTCTTAGCTTTCCACACACACACACACACACACTCACATTCCTGAGGCGTTCATTAACATTTGATAACATCATCAGCGTCAGCATCACCATCGCCATCATCTCGAAATGTATTTTACATTATGTTCAGCTCATGGTCTTCATAAAGTATTTAGAGCATCTTTTTTGTTATTGTTGCTTTTGCTTGCAGTCTTTTGCAAACTTTTCACTTTAGTTTTAAATATTTGTATACTATTGTAGGTTTCTTGCTGGCAGATTTGTTTTTTCAACTCGTTTGTTCTTATTTTCTTTTCTACTTGTTTCGTATGCAAGATCGTGTTAGATTAACCAAGAATGTTCTGACATCTTTTTGAATATTTGAAAATTTTGCATTATACAGACTTAGTAGACACCGGCAAAATGCCTGTGGTTTATGGAATTTCTTTGAGTCGTTATTGAACCCACATGTTGAGTTTTTCATTATTCTATATTTAATAAATGAAAATTTTATTGTTTGTAATGATCTAAGTTAATTCTTTTTGTAGCAATAACTATTTATGCATTTCTTTTTATTAAGTGCTGCTAGTTATTGTGCAAAGTTTTCTTTAACTTTTTTTTTCATCAAAGTGTTTATATATTTAATTATTAAATAGCTGTGTTTATTTGATAATTAATATTATAAAATTGTTAGATAATACTATTAATAAAAAAATAAGCTGAGCATACTACTGTTTTATAGTTTATTAGGTAACTGGGAGCGTGCTAAATAGGCGCCTGTTAGGAATTTTAATGTTATAATAATATTTAAGGAATGTAATGTTTTTCTTCTGATAAATTTAAACGAAAGACTTAAGCAACAAACTTGATATTAAAAAAGTTAACTACAAATACTTGTATATGTATGTAAATAATTAAATTGACAATTTTTGTTATCTATTAACTTTGGCATTATGCAAACCATAGTCTAGTCTAAGGTCTAGTCTATAGTTTAATCTATAGTTTAGTCTATAGCGTAGTCTATAGTTTAGTCTATAGTCTAGTCTATAGTTTAGTCAAGAGCCCAGTCTATAGTTTAGTCAATAGCCCAGTCTGTAGTGTAGTCCATAGCCTAGACTATAGTCTAATCTAGAGACTAGTCTATAGTCTAGTATATAGTCTAGTCTATAGTCCAGTCTATAGTCTAGTCTATAGTCTAGTCTATAGTCTAGTCTATAGTCTAGTCTATAGTCTAGTCTATAGTCTAGTCTATAGTCTAGTCTATAGTGTAGTCTATAGTCTAGTCTATAGTCTAGTCTATAGTCTAGTCTATAGTCTAGTCTATAGTCTAGTCTATAGTCTAGTCTATAGTCTAGTCTATATTGTAGGCTACGGTATTTTCTTTGTTCTAGTCTAGTCTATATTTAAAGGAGAAAAATCCACTGAGAAATTTTAAAGAAGGTTTTATAACGTTAAAAATTTTCTCCGTGGCATTAAATTTGCTTTTATTGTTTAAAATTTTTCTTTATAAAATGTTTTTGATTTTTAAGTTTCAAATTCCTTTTATTTTGTGTTTAACAACAAAAGTGTTTATGACAGGAAATGAACTAAATATAGAGATAATTGAGGGTAAATTAAAATTAACTTATCTTAAAACAAATTAACCATTTCTTATTGACCACTATTTGTTTAAGTTTTTTGTGGACCACAATTAAAATGCCCGATGATTCATACCAACTAAAAATTTATTTTTTTTTTTGGTTTAGTAATGCAACGTCATTCCAGGCGATGACGCATTTTTCCTGGCTTTTGGGGCTAAAATATTTTAAATTTTTATATAAAAAAAGAAACGTCATCATTTTGATAAAACCAAAAAAATAAAAATAAATGTTGGGATAAATAGCTCTTAACATTGGATGCAATAAAGTAAGAAAAAGACACACACACAGGATGTGGATAATGCAACATTTTTAACATAAAACACACTAACCAAGATAATCATATATAACAACTGCTTATATATACTTTCAATGAATAAAAAATTTATCTTTATATAAAGAATATTGAATTGAAATTAATTTTCCTCGAGATGAACCTAAAAGGAGGAAAAAAAAGGAAATTGAAATGAAAAATCTACGACAAGATAATTAAGGTCTACAAAATTTAAGACAGATGTATGACTCATACTAAAATAGTTAATGTGTACTGGGATACTACTTGTATATTTGTACAGTGTCAAAATGACATTTTATAAAACAGATAAGAGCAAATTGTTGGGTTTTTGAAAAAATGCCGAAAAGTTGTTAAAAAATTTTCCAGTTCTTCTTTTGACATTCCTTTCTTATTTTTAATTACACAACACTTTTTGCTGCACCGCTGTTAATTCCTAAGAAAAATCATTAAAATTAGAAATTTTAGTTTTCTTTAGCAGCCTTTTAAACCAAAAGAACGCGTGAGATGAGCCAAAGCAAAGTGGAAGAGAAAAGAGAAAACAATTATAAAAGATCAATATCGCTGATAAAGATCTACACTTTTAGTTCATATCGAAATCTAGGAAAACAACAAATTATTGTCACTTTAGTGTTGTTTCAATTTCATTCATACAAATTGTTTCATGATCACGCTCGATCCACGTAACAATGATCACGATCATTATCTTTATTTAAAATGTGTGTTCAGTAACATGTAATTATGGATCTCAATAATGTAAATCATTTTACAAAAAAAGAAACATTCTTAGTGCTGGTGTGTATGAGAGTGTAGAATTTTTAAATTCTCAAGATTTTTAAAATCAGATAAGAAAAAAACAGCAGGAAGAAAACTAAGAATTTTGGTAAGAGGAAAATAACACACACACACACTCACTCCCTCATTCTCTTCCACAACACAAAAACAAATAATTTAAATGCTTGTTATGATGGTTAGAGAAATTATGATCAGAGCCCTTTAAAAACACACACTCACTAAACTCATACCTGTTTATAAGACCAGCTGATTGGTTTCTTAACTTGGCCCTTATTTTTCCTGTTGTCATATTAGGTTTTCATAGCAAAACAACAGGGCGCTTCCAAAAACTATAATTTTCATTATTTTTCAAAACTTCTTATGTATTTTTTTATATATTCTTTAATTTCTTATCAGTTTAATCTAACTTAAGCAAATGTTTACTTAGTTTTAATATTTTGATAAAAAAAATTCATTTTGAAATATATATTTTCATAAGAAATTTATTGATTTTCTTAAGAAAACCTTATGACGAAAGAATGTTAATAGTTTTGCCGCTTTTTATCATTGGAAAATTAACAAAAAACATATATTTATAATATGGGAAATTTTTAAAAAGTTTGTTAAAGAACCTTTTCATATGCACTTGCATTTCCTGCAGAAGGTTTTCAATGTGTTGAAAAGAAACATGTTTTTTCTGGAATACTTTTAAAGAGTTAAAGTTCTCTAACAAATAGCAAAGCAAAAAAGTTTTCAATAAAAGAAATTCTATGCAGCAATGAAGTAAATCTTCGATAGAAATTTAGTTTTCTTTAGTAGGCATTAAATCCTGCAAGGATTTCTTAAAAAAAAACTCTTCAGTGCAGTGAGGTTTTCATAAGAAAGCTTTAGTGCTTTTAATCAGTAAACCCTCAATGCAAATAAGTTTTCTTTAGCAAATTTTAAATGTCGTTATGCTTTCTGTAGATTTTCTTTAATACGTATAAGTTTTCTCTCTAAAATCTTCAATGCACTTAAGTTTTCATCAAAAAGCCATAAAGGCAGTTAAGTTCTCAGAAAACTTTCAATGCAATAAAGTTCTCATTAGAAATCCTTAAATGCAATAAAGTTTTCTTTAGAAAATCTTTAATACGGACAAGTTTACTTCAATGCATTTAAGTTTTCATCAAAAACCCTTAAATGCAGTTAAGTTTCCAACAGAAAAACTTCAATGCGATAAAATATTCTTTACGAAATCTTTAATGACATCATACTTTCTATAAATTTTCTTCAATGCGGACAAGTTTTCTCTACAAAAATTTCAATGCACTTAAGTTTTCATTAGAAAACATCCAATGCGATAAAATTTTCTTTAGGAAATCTTTAATGCCGTGTTGATTTCTATAAATTTTCTTTTCAACACAAGGACAAGTTTTCTCTACAAAAACTTCAATGCAAGTTTTGATCAAAAACCCTTAAATGCTGTTAAGTTTTCATCAGAAAACTTTCAATGCAATAAAGTTTCCTTTAGAAAATCTTTAATGCCGTTATATTTCTATAGATTTTTATTAATGCGGATTAGTTTTCTAACTTAGCAGTTAAAAATCATTCAATGCGTTATACTTTTTATCAGAAATCTTTCAAGTTTTCATAAGAAATCTTTCATTCTTAAATGTCTTGATTCTTTCTTTAGATTTTCTTTAATGCAAATAAGTTTTTTTTTCCAAAAAAAAAAAACTTAAATGTTGTTAGTTCTTTATCAGAAAACCTTCAATGCACTTAAGTTTTCATCAAAAAAGTTTCTTTTAGAAAATCTTTAACGACTTGATTCTTTCTTTAGATTTTCTAAAGAAAAGCTTCAACGCTGTTAGTTCTCTTTCAGAAAACCTTCAATGCAATAAAGTTTTCTTTAGCATATATTTAATGCCGTGATGCTTTCTTCAGATTTTTAATTCTGACAAGTTTTCTCTAAAAAAATTTCAATGCAGTTAATTATTAGATAACTTTCAATGCACTTAAGTTTTCATCAGAAAGCTTTCAATGCGATAAAGTTTACTTTAGAAAATCTTTGATGCCTTGATTCGTTCTTTAGATTGTCTTTAATGCAAAAAAGTTTTCTCTAAAAGAGCTTCAATGTTGTTAGTTCTTTATCAGAAAAACTTCAATGCACTTAAGTTTTCATCTAAAAATATTAAATGCGATAAAGTTTCTTTTAGAAAATGTTTAAAGACTTGATTCTTTTTTTAGATTTTCCTTAATGCGGACAAGTTTTTTCTAAAAGAACTTCAATGCAGTTAGTACTTTATCAAAAAAAAAAAAACCTTCAATGCTCTAAAGTTTTCATCAAAAAAACCTTCAATGCGTTTCTGCCTTCCTGCCTTGATTCTTTCTTTAGACTTTCTTTAATGCGGACAAGTTTTCTCTAAAAAAGCTTCAATGCAGTTAGTTCTTTATCAGAAAACCTTAAATCCAGTAAAATTTCTTGTCAAATAATCTTCAATGCGATATGCTTGCCTTTAGAAAATTTTATATTTTAAATTGTCTTCAATGCGAACAAGTTACCTCTAGAAAACCTTCAATGCACTTAAGTTTTTAACACAAAATCTTTAATGCAGTATAGTTTTCTATAAATAATAATCAATGCAGTGAAATTTTTTTTAGAAAATCTTCAATATAGTTCAGATTTCTTTAGAAAACCTTTAATAAGTTTAAGTTTCTTTACAAAACTTTTAACACAGTAAAGATTTATTAAGGAAATCGCCAATGCAGTTAAGTTTTGTTTAGGAATCCTTTACTGAAGCTTTAGATTTAGAAAATCTTCAAATTAGATCAGATTTCTTTAGAATCCTTTTACATTTCCTTTAGCAAATCTTCAATGTAGTAAAGTTTTCCTTAGAAAATATTTAATGCTGTAATGGTTTCTTTTAAAAATATTCAATGTAATAAAGTTTTCATAAGAAAGTCATAAGTAAAGTAAAGGTATCTTTAGAAAATCCTCAAAGCAGTTTTTGTTTAGAAATTTTTCAATGCATTGAAGTTTTATTAAAAAAATCTTCAAAGCTGTTAAGTTTTCATCAATGCAGTAGAGTTATCTTCAAAAAAACTCTCTATGCAGTCAGCATTTCTTTAGAAAGCCATCAACGCAGAAAGTTTTCTTTATAAGATCTTCATCAGTGCTGCCAAGAAAATCTCCAATGCAGTGATAGTTTTCTAAGTAAATCATCAATGCAGTAATGTTATCTTTATAAAATCTTTTATAAAATTTATAAAGAAGGTTAAGCATTCTTTTAAAAAATCTTCAGTAAAGAGAGTTTGAGTTAGAAAAATTTCATTGCATTGAAATTTTCTTCAATGCAGTTGAGTTTTTTCCAAATAGCCTTTATTGCAGTGAACATTTCTTCAGAAAACCATTAGTTCAGTGATAGAAATATCTTCAATGCAGCAAAGTTTTCTATAAAACAGCAAAGTTTTCTTCAATGCAGTCGAATTTTCTTCAAAAATCCTTCTATTCAGTGAATATTTCTTTAGAAAACCATCAACTTAGTTGTAGTGCCATGAAGTTTTTTATAATTATTTTCAATGCAATAAAGGTTTATAAAAAATCTTCAATGCAGCTTTCTTTAAGGTAGTTGAATTTTTCTTAAAAAAAAAAAAAAAAATTCAATGCAGTGAACATTTCTTTAGACCTGGTCCATACTAGGAAACTTTGATGGAGAAACTTTTTCTTAATTCTCTTTTGAAGTTTCTTAAAAAAAAACATTCAATGCAGTGAACATTTTTTTATACCTGGTCCACACTAGGAAACTTTGATTGAGAAACTTTTTCAAAATTCTCTTTTAAAGTTTCCTTAATGTCTACACATAGAATCATTTGTTTCTGAAACTACGTGTTAATTGCATTGTTTTGTTGTTGTACGAACGAAAGAATAAGTCCTGGTTCAAACTAGGAAACTTTTTTGAGAAACTTTTGTTTTTTTTTTTTTTTGTGTGTGAGAGAAAGTGAAAGAAATATCAACCATCTCTTGTTCTCACACACAAAATCAAAAGTTTCTCAACAAAAGTTTCCCAGTGTGAACCAGTTATAACAAAACAAAAAAAGTTTTCGAGTGTGAGAAACTTCGCACGCAAAATCTAAAGTTTCCCAACAAAAAAAGTTTCCTAGTGTGGACTGGCACTTAGAAATCATCAACCAAGCGAAGTTTTGTTAGAAAATCTTCAATGCAGTTAATTTTTTTAGTAAATCTTCAATGCAGTAAAGTTTTTGTTAGAAAATCTCCAATGCAGGAAAATTTTTGAAAAAAATGCATTATTGAACTAAAGTTTTTTTTTAAAAAATTCTTCAATGCTGTAATGATTTTCCCTGAAAAACTTCAATGCATTCAAGTTTTTTTCTATAAAAAAAGTTTTCTGTAAACAAAATTGTAAAAATATAGAAGTTTGCTTCCTTTTTCCTGCTTAGATGTTTAATTGCTTGTTTCTTATAACTTTTATTTTAAAATTTCTATATATTTCTTGATTTCAATTTTATTTATGATAAAAAAAATTCAATTCCAAAAAACTTGAAATATTTTATTTGAATTTTTAAAGCATTTCACATATATTCTTCAATTTTTTTTGTGTCTGATCTGTCCTTAACTTTTTTGTTCGTTAATTTTCAATACTCTGTCCCGTGCTGTGTGTGTGTGGCTTCTTATCAGCACTTTATGTTGCCCTGTTGCTAATTGTCTTCGTTTTTATTTTTTTTTTTTGAGTTTAAGGTTCTTTTTTTAGTGTTTTTTATATTTGTTTCTGGTAGTACGAGAACGCATAGTTTGTGTTGTTATTATTACGTTTGTAATTTTGTGCTGCAACATTTCTTTTTGACCTTTAAATTGATAAGGAATATTTGTCGTGCTGCTTGTTGTTTCTTTTTTTTTTTGGTTTTTATTATAAGAAATTTTGTTTTAGATTTTGATTGTTTTTTTCGAAATTAATTAATGGTAAAATAATAGTAAGGTCTATAGGGCTTGATGAGTCATTAGAAATGTCAAACATGTTTGGAATTTGACTGATAATTTGTTGAATGGGAATTAAAGTGTGACATTGAATTTATTGAAATTTATAATAATTAATAAAAATTTTGAAATTTTAGGAAATTTTTAATCCAATAGAATATCCTCGATACAATGAAGTTTGCTTTAGACAATTCAATGCAAGAAAGTTTTCTTTAAAAAGTCTTAAATGCAGTGAAGTTTTCTGGAGAAAATCTTCAATGCAATAAAACTTTCTTTAGAAAATCGTTAATGCAGTGATTTTTTCTTTCAAGTATCTTCAATACATTGAAGTTTTCTTAAGAAAATCTTCAATGCAGTGAAGCTTTCTATGGGAAATCGTTAATATAGTGATGTTTTCTTTCAAAAATTCTTAATGCTTTCTATAGCAAATCGTCAATTCAGTGATGGTTTCTATCAAATATCTTCAATTTAGTGAAGTTTTCTTAAAAAAATTTTCAATGCAGTGAAGCTTTCTTTCGAAAATCTTGCAAGCACTGAAGTTTCTTTCAAAAATCTTCAATGCATTGAAGCTTTCTATAGAAAATCGTCCATGTAGTGATGGTTTCTTTCAAATATCTTTAATGCAGTAAAGTTTTCTTAAAAAAATCTTCAATGCAGTGAAGTTTTCTTTAGAATGATTTTAATGCGGACAATTTTTAAGAAAATTTTCAATGCAGTGAAGCTTACTTTAGAAATCATCAATGCAATACAGTTTTCTTTTAAAAATCTTAAATGCAGTGATATTTTCCTTAAACAAATGTTAAGCAGTAAATTTGTCTTTCGAAAATCTTGAATGCAATGAGGTATTCAATCGGATATATTCAATGCACGCAAGATTTCTTTAGAAACATTGAAATGTAGTGAAGTTTTCATTCAAAAATCTTCAATGCAGTAAAGCTTTCTATAGGAAATCGTCAATGCAGTTAAGTATTCTTAAGATAGATTTTAATGCAGTCAAGTTTTCTTAAGAAAATCTTCAATTCAATCATTTTTAGAAAATGTTCAATGCAGTGAAGCTTTCTTTCGAAAACCTTCAATGCAGTGAAGTTTTCTTTAGAAAAATTTCAATGCTGACAAGTTTTCTTAAGGAAGTCTTCAATGCAGTGATGTTTTCTTTCAAATATCTTCAATGCAGTGAAGCTTTCTATAGGAAATCGCCAATGCAGTGAAGTTTTCTTTAGAAAGATTTCAATGATGACAATTTTTCTTAAGAAAATTTTCAATGCAGTAAAGCTTACTTTAGAAATCAATGCAATACAGTTTTTTTTCAAAAATTTTAAATGCAGTGATATTTTCCTTAGAAAAATGCTAATGCAGTGAATTAGTCTTTCTAAAATCTTGAATGCAATGAAGCTTTCTATTGGATATATTCAGTGCACCTAAGATTTCTTTAAAAACATTTCAATGAAGTGAAATTTTCTTTCAAATACCTTCAATCATTAATGCAGTGAAGTTTTCATTATAGAGATTGTAATGCAGTCAAGTTTTCTTTACAAAATCGTCAATGCATTAAAGTTTTTTTCGAAAGTTCTCAATGCGGCGAATTTGTTCTTCACAAATCTTCAATGCAATCAAGCCTTTTTAAGAAAATCCTTGTTGCAGTTCAGTCTTCTTATTAAGTCTTCAATAGAATTAGTTATTCTCTTAGAAATGTTCAGTACAGTTGAGAATTCATTACAAAATTTTCAATGCCGTGACGTTTTCTTTACAAAATATTCAATGCAACGACATATTTTTTAAAAAAATCTTCAATGCAGTGAATTTTTATTTAAAAGCTCTTCAGTGCTATGAAGTTTTTTTTAGAAAATGACCAATTCAGATAAGTTTTCTTTAGAAATTATCAATGCTGAGACACTCCAGTAGTTCTCCAAGTTGTTGTGAGAACTCTGATCTTGTAATGCAAGTCCTTACAGATGTTACAAAACAATTATTGCTCTCGTTTTTCATTCAGTTTTTTTCTTTTGGAAACATTGAAATGTTTTTTTATTAATTTCTATGAATTTATATGGAAAAAAAAACAATAAATAATACTTCATCAATATTCATAAAAGAAAACAATAACAACAAGAAAAAATCTCCTCTCATAGAAAATAAAATAAATCATAGCAGCTCAACAACAAACCAATACCATTCATTCAATTATTCATTCATCCATTCATTTAAGCATTTATCGATCAAACGATCGATCGTGTTTTTCTTTTCCTCACAATTGATCGATTCATAACTCTTTTGTATTGTTCTTTATGGCTGTTGTCTTTATACAATACGTTCATTCACATCACATCGCTGCACTTGAGTTGAAGAAGTTAAAGACTTGACTTTACAACTCATTGATTCGTTCACCTGTTGTGGTTCATGTGTCCAATTGTATCCTCATCATTTTTATTCTTTTTTTTTTTGGCTTAAAATGCTACTTAAGCAGCAATTATTGTTACTTTGTAAAGCTATTGTTACACTTATTGTTGTTGCTGTTATGATTCTTATTGTTTGAGAAGTAAAAAAAGAAGAAAAAAAAGAGGGAGAAAATAAAAAGATCGATATAGCAAAATTGATGTTACTGACAGACGGACAGACAGACGTTTCTGCTGTATTCAATGCTGCTGTTGCTGCTGCTGATGATGATGATGATGATGACGATCATATTTATTTTCATAAGGATGTTTAATTGTTCATTTAACAAAAGAATAAATAATGTTTAAATGTATTATTGTGGGTTTTTTATTATTGTTCCTTGTTTTTTTTTTTGGTATTCTGGTGCTGCTGCATTGTTCATCTTTTATCATTTACACCGCTCCAATTAGGCTGTCAAAATTGCATTTGTTGAATTCAAATCTGAAACACTCAATTCGTTTTCATTTTTCCCCTTTTTTTCTTCGTCAAAGAAAAGGAACAAAAATACCATTGATATGTGTATCAGTTGATCAAAAATTTCAATTACCGCTTTTGTATGGAAGTATATTTATGCGTTTTAAATTTTTTTTTATTTTCTTAAGTGCCGTGTATGGCTTTAGTTTTGGTTTTATTTTGAAAAAAAAAATGCAAGTCATTTTCCTTTTATTATGGGAATTTTGTTTTCCTAAACATGAATGAAATCACTTTTGTTAACTTTCTTATGGGAACAATATTTAGTTATCATTTAAATAGATTTATTTATTAATTGCTGGAAACAAAAAAAAATTAATGCCATAAAGTTGGCTAAACCAAATATTCAATGCTATTAAAGACAATTTTCCATAACATTAAGTTTTCTTAAAAAAATCTTTAATGCCTTGATAATTTTTGAAAAAAAGTTATGTAAGTAAAATCTTCAATGCAATTATGTTTATTAAAGAAAATCATCATTGCAATAAAGTTTTCTACAGAAAATCTCTAATCTTATATATTCGGCTGTGCCCCATGGAAATATCTATCAGTCCAAAAAATTGCTTTTTTACAGCACTTTCTATGGGCTGTAAAAATTTATGTTTTTAGATTCAATATTATAGAAAATTGATAAGAGTATATTTTGAAAAACGAAACAGTACTCAAAAGTTCCCTAATTCAGACTCTTAACACCCAATTTCATATTTCTAGGTTCAATATTATAGAAATACCAAAAAGTTCACTTTTTCCGGTTCTCACCTAATCCGACTCTACATACTTAATTTCACGTTTCTAGGTTCAATATTATACGAAATTCAAAAAGTACCTTTTGCAGAACGAAAAAGTACCAAAAAAAATCTCCATTGATTTTTTCTCGTGTAATCCGGGCTTTACATACTTAATTTCATGTTTCTGGGTTCATTATTATAGAAAATCCAAAAAGTACTTTTTGAAAAACGAAAAAGTACCAAAAAGTTTGTGTGTTCTCATCTAATTCTGAATATACCTATTTCATTTCATGTTCCTAGGTTCAATATCATATACATATATTCAAAAAGTACCTTTTTAAAAACGAAAAATACCAAAAAGTTCCCTTATATGGGTTCTCACCTAATTCAGACTATACATACTTAATTTCATATTTCTAGTTACAATATTAAAGAAAATTCAAAAAGTACCTTTTAAAAACAAAAAAGTACCAAAAAATTCACTTTTATCGCTCTGCCTTGTTTTTATAAATAAGAGTACAATAACAAAATTTACCGTATGATTATGCATTTTGTTTTTTTTTTTTTGCAATTTCTGTTTGAGCATGAATAAAAAATCTCAATTTTTGATGAAATTTTCAGAGGTTGTCTCGGAGTTTTTAATGGTACTGAAGACGATCTTTTATGGTACTGAAGACGAAGCCTATTGAATATAGTTAACATCGGTAAATTATTTCACCTAGGCCCCATAGAACTGAACCCGCCAAATAGGTCCTTTAAGATCGTATTTACGTTAATATACTCGTATCTCGACAAAAAAGCTGCAAAACCAAAAGCACCCATCAAAATTTTACTTAAATATCCAAAGTTTTATTTAACAATAAATGCCTTAAGTATATCTGAGGCAATGTACAGTTCAACTATGTGATTTATTATGTAAACTAAATTACATTTTATTCGTATACTGGTGTAGGGTATTATATGGTTGGCGTCGCCCGACTATAACCTCTTACTTGTTATACCCTTCACCATCATGAGAAGGGTATATATAAGTTTGTCATTCCGTTTGTAATTTCTATAATATAATTTTCCGACCCCATAAAGTATATATATTCTGGATCCTTATAGACAGCGGAGTTGAATAAGCTATGTCCGTCTGTCTGTGTGTTTGTTGAAATCAGTTTTAGAGGACCCCAGATATCGACGATACGCGAATCTTTAATAATTCTGTTAGACATGCTTTCGGGAAGATCGCTATTTAAAATCAGAAAAATCGTTCCATAACTAAAGGAGATATGAGCAAAAATCCGAGACAACCTCTGAATATTTCATCAAAAAATTTAGATTTTTTATTCATGCTCAAACAGAGATTGCAAAAAACAAAAACAAAATACACAATCATACGGTAAATTTTGTTATTGTATTCTTGTTTATAAAAACAAGGTAGAGCGCGAGCAGCAGAGCAAGAGTAGCAGAGCGAGAGCAGCACTAGTGTGTTGTTATTGGCTAGAAACATGAAATTAAATATGTGGAGCCAGGCTTAACTTAGAAACCATATAAGGGAACTTTTTGGTACTTTTTTTGTTTTTAAAAGGTACTTTTGGATTTTTTTCTAGTATTGAACTTAGAAATATGAAAGAGTCTGAATTAGGTCAGAATTTCAAAAGGTACTTTTGGAATATTCTATAATATTGAACCAAGGGACATGAAATTTAGTACGTGGATTCGGAATTAGATGAGAACCCATAAAAGATACCTTTTTGGTACTTTTTTGTTCTACAAAATGTAGTTTTTGAATTTTCTATAATACTGAACCTGGAAAAATAAATTTAGCATGTAGGACCTTGACTAGGTAAGAACTTAAAAAAGGGACTTTTTGGTACTTTTTCGTTCTAAAAAATGTACTTTTTGAATTTTCTATAATATTGAACCTAGAAACATGAAATTAAGTTTGTAGAGTCCGGATTAGGCGAGAACACATAAAAGAGGACTTTTAAGTACTTTTTCGTTCTACAAAAGGTACTTTTTGAAATTTCTATAATATTGAAACTAGAAACATGAAATTAATTATGTAGAGCCTGGATTAAATGGGAACCCATAAAAGGGGGCTTTTTTGTACTTTTTCGTTCTTCATAAGGTACTTTTTGAAATTTCTATAATATTGATTTTAGAAACGTGAAATTTAGTATGTAGAGTCTGGATTATGTGAGAACCCATAAAAGGGGACTTTTTGGTACCTTACCGTTTTGCAATTGGTATTTTTTGATTTTTTGTAATAAAATTCGTACTGACTGTTTTTTAACACATCATGGTGAAGGGTATATAAGATTCAGCACAGCCGAATATAAAACTCTTACTTGTTTTAGTATAATACTTACTGTTGGCGTTTTCCCTATTTCTAGCCCATAACAATTAAAAAATTTCCAATCATGATTTTTTTTTATATAAATTTTTTTCTTTTTATTTGAATTTTTTTTTTAATTTAGTTTTAATTTTTTGTAGTTTTTCTTGTTCTTTAAAATTATTATCATTTTTCGTTTTTAATTATAAAATAAAATAAAAAAAATTATTTTCTTTTCATTTTTTTTGTTGGTTTTATAAATAAATAATAATAAAAAAAATTATACATATACAAAGTATTACAAAGCAAAAAAATTTCAAAGTTTTGTAAAGTGAGTGAGTGTGTGAGAGAGAAAGAGAGAAACTTAAAATATTTACTTAAAATTAAAATACAGCAAGGGAAATTATATATATAGAAAAAGGTATAGAAAATTATACACAATTAGGGAAATTTTGGGGTCAAATTTACATTATTTTAAGAGATTTTTTTTAGCGAAAAGGAGAGGGAGAGAGAGAGTGTAAACAAATATGGCTACAGTTGATTTTAGCTTCAATTTGTTTTTTTTTTAATTAAAACTTATATAGTTAATTTTTTTGTTGTTTTTTTTTTAAATTAAGAGATACACAAAAATAAAATACATTTATAAAACATAAAAAAATTATTATAATTAAAAATTAAAAATATATTACTTAGTTTTTAAACACTAATATTTAGTTTTTTTTGTTGTTTAATAATAATAGAATCCTTAAATGTAAGGATGTATTCGCTACACAAACAAAATAATATTTATTTTATAAGAAATAATTAGGTAAATTATTATTTAGTTTAAAAGAAAATTATAATTTCGTTTTGTTGTTGTTGTTTTTTAATATATATAAATACATACAAAAAAGAAATGTTTAGAAATTTGCGAGTTATACTTCTAAAAGTTATAAAATTATAATTAATTTATTATAATTTATAATATTTTGTTTAACATTTACATAAATTTTATGTTTAGTTGCTATACACACAATTAAGAAGAGTATCTTTAGGGGGGAGAAAGAATGAAGATAAAAGTTTAAAAGTATAAGTGAGTATATTGCTGTGTATGTATTTATGACACAGAGAGAGGGAGTGAGAGAAAAAAACAAAATGACACTATGAGAAATTTGTTTAATAGAACAACGTACTAGCGTTTGGTTTAGTTTAAGATGGATTATATGAAAAAGAGGCTAAGTTGGGGGCGTGACCAGAAACTATACCTATTTTTGACAGCCTAGCTGTCAAAATGGTTAGTTTAGGTTTTTATATATATATTTTTTTATACAATTTCAATTTCTTTAAATATTTATATATTTATTTAGTGACTACTTAGTTAGTTTTTTTTTAATATTTTGTTTATAGCTAAAATTCCGCAACTCTATTTAGTTTAAGTTATAATTTTTTTGTTTTGTTTTCTTCCTTTTGTTTTAAAATCTAGTATTTACACTTACAAAGAAAAAAAAAATTCAATAATTCAGTCCACTTAGATTGCGTTTGTTTTCTGTTTAAAATTACATTATTTTATAAACAAATAAAAAATAATTATTATAAACAAAAAAAAAATAATAATAAAAAAATAGAAATAATAAAATAATTAAAACTTATTAAAGCGTTACAAGAAGAGAGCAAGTAAGAGACACAGAGAAAGAGAGAGAGAGAGGGGGGGAGAGGGCCTGAAATCATGGCTCTTGCCTTTAGCAGCTGCTCTTCAAAAATGCTCTATTTTTCACTCTCTTCGACATGTAATAAGCCATCTGCTTAACTTGGCCGCCTGGCTGGCTGGTTGACTGACGACTGACTTGGCATGTAGGATGTTTGATGAACACTCACGCTTAAATATCACGACATTTTATGGGTTGAGAAACTGTTTTACAAAATTTTCAACTAAAACTCTTGTCTTGCAAGTCTCCGGCTCTTAACCCAAGAGTTTGGAAGACATTTATTTGCCCAACTCTTAAGCATAAGATTTGTTTCATTATTGTTATTGGTTTTAGTTTATATTTATTTGTATTTGGCTTCAGTTTCATTTGATTTTTGTTGCTATAATTGTAGTAATTAAAACCGTTTGTGGCTGGTGTTGGCCAATTTTTAGTTGTTCTTACCGACAGCCACAGCCCACCACGGTCATGTCCTGATAGTTCTTAAGCACTACGGTACTATGATCGTTGAGATAGAGCATCGATATACCCTCCAGCTGTGTGGGTACACAGCAGGCCTTTGGCACCTTTCCTGGATTGATACTATTGACTAAAGTTTGCACCACCGCATGATTGGTGGAATTCAAATGCTCCGCTATGGGAAACGGACAACGACCGTGACAGTAGAAGGCATCATAGCCTGGCGGCGCCACAATCCAATCACTCCAACCCACATCGGCAAAATCCACATATAACGAATGACGTCTGCAGATTTCCTCATTGTTTTTGCGCCGATGTGTTCTCCGATGATGACCACCCGCCCGTTTTGAGCGTGTGCTGACATCCCGTATGGAACGCGACTTATGACGTCCATCATCGGTATAGGTGAACAGCAGGGGTTGTTTGCGCTGCCAATGTTCATGTTCTTCGTCCGCACTGCGGCGTAAACGCACATGATGATGGGGCGCTGGTTTGAGGGAGCGTGATGTTCTCACCTCAACAATGAGACCGAAGTTCTTATTCGGTGAAGCCAGCCACCGATCAACAGCAGGTTGTACGTCCAAACTCACCGTATCCGTGCTATTTAGACGTATCGTCTTATTGTCCAACAACAAATAGCTCGGCTCACGTTTGCCTCTCACGCCCAAGCGTATAATGTCATAGACGAGCACTTGATAGCGTGTACGATTCGCCAGGCGGGGATTTAAGGTGGCATGACTAATGGCGTCACGTGTTAATTGCAATTCGGCCGCTTTAAGCTTTTCCTCGGCGGGTATGCTCTTTATATCGAAATATAAACGAAACCGATGATGGTGCGGAAACCGATCGTCGATTTTACTATCTGTAATGAGAGAAAAGAGAAGATAAATTGATTAGTTACGGTTACTTAAAGATAATATAAATTATTTTCAGTTTTAGTTAAGATTTAAGATTTTGTTTAGCGCCACAAAGGCTAATCCGCTTTAAGGTGGCATCTTTCCAAAACGAGCTACTTAAAAATGTCAGGCTCAGCTTTATTTAAAGAACACACCTATTAATGATCGTTTGCTCGTTGGTAGGAAAACTAACAAAGGACATCTCTATTGTTAGGCCGTGTAAACCTTTCTCTTGTACAATTTATAGCTGGCGCCTAACTACAAAAGCCAATTTATTTAAAAAGAATAGAAGCAACACCCATAAATTTACACATATAGAAACTACATATACCCATACATATACATACATATGTATGTATGTATTTTCGTTTCCTTACTGCAAAAAAAAAAAATATTTTTCCAAACACTTGTTCGAAACTCTAAACTAAAAATCATAATTTGTGTTATTTTAACTTGAACCTTTTTTCGGTCTAAACAGCAGCAAATAAATAAAATTTAAATCTGTTTTCTAACAGCAATCCTAGCATCTAACAGGTACATATGTACTCATGTGTGTTTATTATTAAAATTCGCTTTAATATTTTATTTATTATTAATATTTATAAAATATTTTTCCTTCCTTTATATCTTTACACTTTATTTTTCCCGAGAATTCTTGAGAATTATGTAAAGTAGTCGTCAAGTGGAAAGAATTTTCAAGGTCATTGCAGGAATAACATTAGCATTTAGGTAGGAGAACTCATTTAAGACCTGTTATAATGAGTTCTCTCCTTCTTTTTCTCATGTGTTTGCCAATATATATGTATATGATCATATATGATTGTCTGTCCGTTTATCTGTATTTATTACAGCCTTGTCATTGCTATTGCTATTGTTGTTTTTGTTTAATTGTGAAAATCTTTTGGAAATCCCTGGCATTGTTCTTAATGAGTTTTTATATCTTCTTAACTTGGGTGCCGGTGTACGTGTGTGTTTTTATTAGTGTGTTATAAACGGCTTAAGTGTCTGACTGTCTGTCTGTCCGATTTAGTCTGTTTGTTACAAGTTATTGTTGTTGTTTGCTGGTAATAAAAATTTGCATACAATTCTAGTGTTTGGGGAATTTTATGTGAAATATTCGTTGTAGTGAATTGATTTTGTTTGGGAATTTTCTAACATTTTCTTTGATTCTTTTTGTGAGATGAAATTTGGAAATTTTCGCGATCAGTCAATTGTTGTAAATAAAGTCAAGTATGGAAAATTTGTTTGAAAAGTTTTGGATAAACATGAACTGAACTAGAACTGAACTAGAACTGAACTAGAACTGAACTAGAACTGAACTAGAACTGAACTAGAACTGAACTAGAACTGAACTAGAACTGAACTAGAACTGAACTAGAACTGAACTAGAACTGAACTAGAACTGAACTAGAACTGAACTAGAACTGAACTGAACTAGAACTAGAACTAAACTAGAACTAAACTAGAACCGAACTAAAACTGAACTAGAACTATAACTGAACTAAAACTAAACTATAAATAAGAAAATGTCATAAGCATATGGAAGAATATTATTTTTATCGACTTTGTCAGTTGTGAACTCTAAAACAGTGCCCGGAGGTAATATAGCCCACAATTTCCGGTCTATAATGTTAAAACACTAATCTCGAACCGATTTGATTGAATCATTAATTAGTGACATTTTTAAAAATCAGAGTATGAATTTTGCAATTTTTTAAATTGACATTATTAAAAAAAGTAATCAAAAAGTAATGCAAATTGGATTTTGTAAATACTTAATTAAAAAATAAACTATTTATCTCACTTACCTTGATGTGTAAAACTTCTCACTGTATTGGCGGATTTTGTTAGCAATCCTGGTTTTGGTATATTTACAGAATTCAATTCATGACCCATTATCTGGGCATACAATTGTTTCATTGCCTCCGGTATGACAATCTTGGAACGATCAATTTTTGGCGGCCTCTTCATATTGAATAGCGATAATAAACTATTCTCAATTTCGACTAGAGTTGAGGGATCGGGTTTTACCTTTTCGGCTATAATCTCTTGATTGCTAAAGGTGCGTGGACCCTCATCGGGTATTACAGCATCCACTTGGGGCTGTTGTGATTCCACACTAATGGCACCATCATCATTTTGGGAAATGGAAACATCTAAATCCATGGTGGAAGAGGAGGAGGGTGAAGAGGATGAATTAACTTCTTCGTTAAGATGTGTGGATGTGGTTTGAGATGTTGTTTTTGTTGTGCTGCTAGATGCTGCTGCTGATGTTAAATTATCACTAAATGTTGTTTGTTGCGTATGATGATGTTGTTGAGAGGCAGGTTGTGATTTATGTTGTTGTTGATGGTGTTTATGATGATGTTGCTGATGTTTAGAGGAAGAGGAACTTTCATTATTTAATTTTGTATCCTCTTCTCTATGAATTTGTTGTTTATGTTGTGTGGTTTTTTGGTTTTTTTGTTGTTCTATTTCACTTTCTTTTAAAGCCATTTTGTTATGATTTTTATTTGATTTCTTATTTTGTTTTAAATTTTTATGATTTTTTTCAATCACTTCGTTTTCTAAATCGTTTATTTGTTCGATTTCTTCAATATTTTTAATTTCAATTATAATGTTTTTATTTGTATCAATTTGATTATTATGATTATTATTATTATTATTATTATTTTGCACTTGTTCTTCACTTTCTGTTATTTGTATATTATCACTATCACTTTTATGAGGTTTATACACAATTGTTTTATCTATGTTTTCCTGTTCCGTATTGATGAAAACGTTGGAAAAATCCACAAGTTTTGTTAATGCAGTTGTTGACGACGGTTTTTGTGAAATCGCCGTCGTTTTTGTTGTAGTTGTGTGATTTAAATCCTTATTAATTGGTTGTATTGCTGTGATAAATCTCGATGATATATTATTATCCTCGGTGCTAGCAACTTGAACGATCGTTAGAAAAGTCGCCAGCACTGCGAGGAGTAGAAGCCATGCGCGCATGGTCGCTTGCAACTCTAAAACGATACAAAAACATGAACACACAGCGTTGTTAGTCAAAGGGTTAACACACAAGAACTAAAACTAAATTTGTAAAAGTAAATCCAACAAACTTAAGACTGAATGTAGAAATAAATGTCTGTTTGCGAGACGACTAAAGATACACAAGACATCTACTATACACACTCACCCACCGATAGTAACTCACTCAAGAGTAATAAAATCTCACTCATAACATGCCTCTCGCTTACTCTTTAGCCGACTAAACGAGAGAGCCAGATTAATTGTTTAGAGAGTAAGGTTGTCAACAGGTAATATATCTTTACTGATACAACAGTTCATGCAGCATATAACAAGAAAACAATCTAGAAATATTGGATGTTTTTCGACTCAATTCTAAAAACTACTCATTTGTTTGCTCTCTTTTACTCAATACTTTTCTCTCATATTCTCTTTTTATCTCTTACTGCTCTCAACACTTTTATACACTCTCTCTACCATATTTTCCCTAACGAACACACTGTCTCTCTCTCTCTCTCTCTCTCTCTGAAGACGTACGTTCATTCGTTAGAATTTTTGGAAAACCCCGTGACATTTTTCAATCATATTCCACCGCCATCCCTTCGTACAACAACAATTCAAACATTTTTATGATCTCCTGTAAAAAGGGCCATATATGTTACTCAAAAAACACACACACTCGGAAATGTACCTGCTCTAATGTAGTTTTTCGAGTATGTATTTTATGGCCACTGGTTGCACTTGCGCATTAAAACTCTCCGCTGCACTAAACAACTTTAATTTAAAAAGTATATATTTGTAAGCGGGTGCATGTGTGTGTGAGCAATAGGATTAATAATGTTACAGGTACTTTTCATTTCTATAAACGCACCTTCTTTAAACACATATCCAACGGTTGGTTGGTATCATATAAAACTATATGTACTTTATACTATTTATTAAATCTTTAATGTATGTTCCTTTTAGCACTCTTACTTGGATTCATCACATATCGCAGGGGTTTATTGTTTAGATTTAATATTTAAGTTCTAGTTTCTAGATTTCCAGGTACTTTTGTATTAAAAAATAAAACATACGTTCAAATTGATTATAAAAATCCGTGAGAGATTTTTATTAAACACTTTAGTACATTAAGCCTCCTTAATAAATAGTACAAAACAAAAGGTGTTGTTAAAGTTTTTTTATTGTTCCATTCCATTGAATTAAGAATACTTTTTTTTAACGGAAGGGAACGTGTTACATGTTTCAAAGGATATTTATTTTATTCTTATAGTTAATTGCTAAAACGTAGATACGGAAATAAGAAGTGTGGAATTGGAATAACACTAGTTCAAGCTCAGTTTTGGGTCAGTTCTAGTTTAGTTCTAGTTCAGTTCTAATTCAGTTCTAGTTCAGTTCCAGTTCAGTTCTAGTTCAGTTCTAGTTCAGTTCTAGTTCAGTTCTAGTTCAGTTCTAGTTCAGTTCTAGTTCAGTTCTAGTTCAGTTCTAGTTCAGTTCTAGTTCAGTTCTAGTTCAGTTCTAGTTCAGTTCTAGTTCAGTTCTAGTTCAGTTCTAGTTCAGTTCTAGTTCAGTTCTAGTTCAGTTCTAGTTCAGTTCTAGTTCAGTTCTAGTTCAGTTCTAGTTCAGTTCTAGTTCAGTTCTAGTTCAGTTCTAGTTCAGTTCTAGTTCAGTTCTAGTTCAGTTCTCGTTCAATTCTAGTTTAGTTCTAATTCAGTTCTAGTTCAGTTCTAGTTCAGTTCAGTTCTAGTTCAGTTCTAGTTCAGTTCAGTTCTAGTTCAGTTCAGTTCTAGTTCAGTTCTAGTTCAGTTCTAGTTCAGTTCTAGTTCAGTTCTAGTTCAGTTCTAGTTCAGTTCTAGTTCAGTTCTAGTTCAGTTCTAGTTCAGTTCTAGTTCAGTTCTAGTTCAGTTCTAGTTCAGTTCTAGTTCAGTTCAGTTCTAGTTCAGTTCAGTTCTAGTTCAGTTCAGTTCTAGTTCTAGTTCTAGTTCAGTTCAGTTCTAGTTCAGTTCAGTTCTAGTTCAGTTTTAGTTCAGTTCTAGTTCAGTTCTAGTTCAGTTCTAGTTCAGTTCTAGTTCAGTTCTAGTTCAGTTCTAGTTCAGTTCTAGTTCAGTTCTAGTTCAGTTCTAGTTCAGTTCTAGTTCAGTTCTAGTTCAGTTCTAGTTCTAGTTCAGTTCTAGTTCAGTTCTAGTTCAGTTCCAGTTCTAGTTCAGTTCTAGTTCAGTTCTAGTTCAGTTCTAGTTCAGTTCTAGTCCGGGTCAAGTACATTTATAGTTTAGCCCTAGTTAAGTTGTTATTCGGTGTTGTCGACATCGTTATTTTTTGCTTTAGTGCCTTAAACTCATATTAACACTTTAAAATTATTTAAAACTTCTAGTTCAGTTTTACATAAATCAGTTCTAGTCCAGTAATACTTTAGTTCAATCATATTTTAGTTAAAAAGTCTTTTGCCAAAATTCTTTTGATACCGATCTTAACCCAGACAACAAAATAAACAAACTGTTGTACTTAGTCCAGTTCACACATTCTCGTACTCAGTTATCTACTTACAACAAACATCGTTAGCAACAACAACAACATCAACACCAATTGTTGTTGTTAAACCAGAAAATGTGACAAAATTCGGTATTTGTTTTCACACGTGAATTATTAGTTTTAACAGTTGTTTTTCTTATTGTTGTAATAGTTGTTGCTATTTTTTTGCTCTGTACTTTAGGAACGTGTGTATGTTTTGGGAGATATGATTAGAGTTCAGCTACAACAATATTGTTACACAAATAATGGAACCGTAATTGTGTTGTTGTCATTACAACGGTAATTTTTTCTAGTGACAACAAAACAATAAACAACAATTGACCAAGTAAAGAAACAACAACAAGAAAAAAATGGAAAATTGAGAAAAATACACATAAATCCGCGATCATTTGAAATGAAAACAATTAGAAAATATTTAATAAAAAGAGCAAAGCAAGTAGGAACTCTTACACTTCATTTCATATGAGAGTTTAATCTTTTGTTTTCTGTTGTTTTTTTATTATTAATACTCTAGTATTTTCATAATATTTTTATGTTATAATTTGTTGAAATCTTAAGAAAGACTAAATAACATTCTTAGAAAAAGTCATAACAATCAATAATAGAATTATTAAATTGTATACAAAAAAGTAAAACAATAAAAAATATAAAAACAAAACAAAAAAATTAAACAAGGAATTGATAATAAAAGATTTCATAATAAATTTTCAAAAAATGAAAAAATACACAACAAACGAAAAAGCAATAAATAATAAAAAAAAATAATAATAAAAACTCTATGCGTTGATCATCATTATATAATTTAGAGCAAAATCTTCATTTCTTTATAATATTTGTTGTGTGATTTTAAATCAGTTTTAGCATGTTGTTTTATTGTTGTTGCTATTTTTGTTGTAAATAATAAAATGTGTCTGTTTATATACAAGTGAAGAGATTACATGTTTAACCTTTTTTTTCAAACAATACGAAATAATTGCGTTAAATTGTATTCTTTAAATTTTAAATAATTTTAAAGTGTTAATGTGTGTTCAAGGCACTAAAGCAAAAAATAATAATGTCGACAACACTGATTAATAACTTTACTTAACTAGGGCTAAACTAAAAATGTAGTTGACTTGAACTAAAAATGAACTAGAACTGAAACAGAAGTAGTACTGAATTAGAGCTGAACTAGAACTGAACTAGAAATGAACTGAACTAAAACTGAACTAAAACTGAACTAGAACTGAACTAGAACTGAACTGGAACTTAACTAGAACTAAAATTGAACTAGTGCTGAACTAGAACTGAACTAGAACTGAACTAGAACTGAACTAGAACTGAACTAGAACTGAACTAGAACTGAACTAGAGCAGAATTAGAATTGAACTAGAACTGAACTAGAACTAAACTAGAACCTTTAGAACTGAACTAGAACTGAACTAGAAATGAACTAGAACTGAACTAGAACTGAACTAGAACTGAACTAGAACTGAACTAGAACTGAACTAGAACTGAACTAGAACTTAACTAGAACTGAACTAGAACTGAACTAGAACTGAACTAGAACTGAACTAGAACTGAACTAGAACTGAACTGGAACTGAACTATAACTGAACTAGAACTGAACTAGAACTGAACTTGAACAAAACTAGAACTGAACTAAAACTCTTTTAAGAATCAATTCTTTTAAAATGCTGACAATTTCAATCAAATAATTCTCTTACTAAAATAATACTTTAAAAATTCCACTACCAGTAGTCACAATCGTTGTCGTAGAAGTACTAGTAGTGTATGTAATTGTAAATGTTTACTTTGTTCATGTACTAGTAGTAAAATGTTACTACTAGTAACAACAATCTTTGTATCTATATTTCTTATTTTATCCATTAAATGTGTTGTTAGAGCAATACTCTCAGTTTGACAACAACAACAACCCAATGGATTTTTTTCTTTTGGTCTGAAAATGTACGATCATTACAAACATACAATCAATATTGATTGAGGTAAACATTAAAACCAAAACAACAAATTACATGTTGTTTTTCACATAAAGATTAAAATCTATCTTATCACATCTATTTTTACATACATAAAAAGTAAGACATACATACAGACAGACACATTCCCATTGAATACAACAACTAAACTACTATGTATTTCGTATAGTAGTAATATTTAAAATGTGCGTTTGTTTTTAGTAGTTACGAAAAACTTACTTCATAAAATATTAACAAAAAAAAAAACTAGTAAAAACAATGTTTGTGGTTTGATTTTTTGAGAGAAGTAATGAAAATAAATTTTATGGAACAAAATATGGGTTTTTATTTAAAAAGTACGTTGTTTATTAACCAAGAGAAACAGTCATTTCTTTAATGTTCGAGTAGAAAACAATTATATTAAAAAAATATATTTGAATATTTTATTAGTTCTGGCAGCGCAATTTTTGAAAAAAAACGTGGTACATTTTATGTTTCTAGATCAGTTCTTGTTCAGTTCTAGTTCAGTTCTAGTTCAGTTCTAGTTCAGTTCTAGTTCAGTTCTAGTTCAGTTCTAGTTCAGTTCTAGTTCAGTTCTAGTTCAGTTCTAGTTCAGTTCTAGTTCAGTTCTAGTTCAGTTCTAGTTCAGTACTAGTTCAGTTCTAGTTCAGTTCTAGTTCAGTTCTAGTTCAGTTCTAGTTCAGTTCTAGTTCAGTAATAGATCTAGTTCAAGTTTAAATCAAGTTTAGCTTAGTTTAGCTTAGCTCTGATTCAGTTCGTAATATTTTATTCTTTTAAAGTTCTGTTTGAAACATTACACATTAAATGATTAAATATTATTCCACTTTAAAAACGGAAAACCACTTAAATTAATTTCCATTTTTCTAAACTAAATGGCCATTTAATTTGTCCACAAAACCACTGTACATTTATTTTAACTTTAGTATTTATCTCTAAAATAGATTTTTCTTCAAAAATTAAAACAATTGTCTACTTTATGTCATTGTCAATCAGTAGAAAATAGTTTTCGTAAACTGCCCTTTACGGAAATGAAATTTATAACCATTTAAAGAAAAATAAAATTTATTGACATTTACAAAAGTTTTAAAGTGTAATTTCTATTATTTTAAAATGTAAAAAATGCCGGTATTTTTTTAAAGATAATTTAAATTAAGTTTTATAAGTGCTTTCTTTAAAATTTTGTTTAAGTGATGGTGGTATAATAAACAATTATTTTAGTGATAAAATTTATTTTAGTTTTTATTCATATTTGTTGAGGGCTTATAGTATTGTTTAAAATATGTACTTAGTTGAATTTTTGGGGGAAAATTTATTGATATTTAAGATAAGAAATTAAAGAGATATCTATCTATTATGAATAATATTTTTAAGAGGAAGTTAATTTATCTTAGTTTATAAGATTAGGATTTGGGGGAAATATTTGAAGTGTTTTTTTTTAATCAAAATTGTGACAAAATCAAATTGACGATATCTAGAACAGGTTAATTTAATACGATGTACAAATGTGAAAACTGTTTCATGTAGTTTGGAAAGACAAAAAGATAATTTCTTAGATCCAGATAGCAGATCGAACACATTATCTTTTTTACATGCTAGATTTTTTTGTTTGTTTAAATCCGAATGCTTGAAGTCCTAGTCGCCACTAAATGTCATAAGTTAAAATATTTGTGACCATTCGTGTATGTTTTTTTAATAAAGCAATGGCGTTAAAAAATTTCATTTTGCCTTCATATTTTATGTAATTAGATCTTGGGCTACTAATTTAAAGTAAATTGCAAATTTGTATTTTCACAAAAATTTGCTGATAATTCAGGATTGCAACATATAGTAACATTAAAATACATACAAACAAATAAATGTAATAAGTATACAGTAAATTTCCATAATAATGGAAATTGGTACAAATCTAATACTAAAAACTCACAGTAAAATGGTCTGTCATTCTGGCCAAAGATTTAAATAATATTAACAATTAATTACGGTTAAAACATCAGACCTAGTTCTAGTTCAGTTGTAGTTCGGTTCTAATTGAGTTTAGTTTTAGTTCAGTTCTAGTTCAGTTCTTTTTCAGTTCTAGTTCAGTTCTAGTTCAGTTCTAGTTCAGTTCTAGTTCAGTTCTAGTTCAGTTCTAGTTCAGTTCTAGTTCAGT
>NC_060950.1:9394747-9395894 GCF_022045245.1 Lucilia cuprina
GAACTGAACTAGAACTGAACTAGAACTGAACTAGAACTGAACTAGAACTGAACTAGAACTGAACTAGAACTGAACTAGAACTGAACTAGAACTGAACTAGAATTTTTTGGTTACCGGCTTAAAAAGTGAATCCAATTGATTTGTCCTGTTTCCCATAAGTATACCTAGATGCTCGACGACTCTTTATTATTATTTTCCAAAATAGAGAATACAGTTTTTGGTTAAAAATCCAAAAAAGCAGTTCTCCCCCAAAATAGTGTCCATACTCGGCTGTAATATTAACAACAGCATCACCACAAACGTCAAAAAAAATTATAAATTATTGCGGCGCTTGTGTTGGCAGCGGCTTAGCGCCAACTGTTGTAAGTGTGTTAAATGAAAAGAAAAAAGTTACACATGTTTGTTTAGGCTTCTTCATCATCATCAACAATAAAACAACATCTTCCAAAACGTTAACATCATTGTTATCATTATTAAAACTCTCTTTAAAAAGAAGGAGAGTATTAATTTTAAAAACTCTTAATTACAGAGAGAAAATATTAACAAAATGTACTCAAATCTACAATAATATTTTAATTAAAATTGAGTTAAAATATTTCTACTCTCTTTCACTCATTACTCGTATTACTTTTAATTGTTACTTACTCAATTATACCTGTTGAACGTAGAAATTGTTGTTGGCTGTTTACTACTACATACATCTACTGCTGTGATATAGACTTATGTATATAGTATTTGTATATTTATGTGCATTGTTTTGTATCTATTAGATACGTCGAACTTATTTTGCGTAATATTAAGTAAATGCTGTTATTTTTTTTTTGTTTAACTGATTTGTTATGGTAAATTAAAGAATTGTTTTATTTTCTCAAATCGTTTCTCTGTCTCTCATACAGATATTTATGAACATTTTGTAAATACACTGCAGATCGATTTTATCGTTTCTAAAGATTTGTGCTTGCAGGAAACAAACTGATTGTAGAAATACTTGTAAATATCTGTTTATAAGTTATTTAAAATAGGAAAACTGAAAACATTTATGGAGAATTTTATTTCGATTTTATTAGAGCCATAAAATTTATTATTTAATTTTAAGAATGCGTAGATTTTAGAATAGTTATAGTACGAATAAACAAATAATGGAAGA
>NC_060950.1:9395994-9398401 GCF_022045245.1 Lucilia cuprina
CTAGAACTGAACTAGAACTGAACTAGAACTGAACTAGAGCTGAACTAGAACTGAACTAGAACTGAACTAGAACTGAACTAGAACTGAACTAGAACTGAACTAGAACTGTACTAGAATGTTTGAATTCTTACTTTTTTAAATATCACAATTTCAAGATTCTGATTGCATTTTTAAATCTTATTGAATAAAAAAAGAAATAAATCGTACTAGAAACCAGAAAATTTTCACTTCATTGCGTTTCAATGAAATGAGTTTTGAATGCTTCAGCGATATCGAAAGTAAAGTGAAGGAAAAATATGTGTGTGAAAAATATCATAAACTGAGTGTTTTCCGCAAATACGTAAATTTTCAATTCTCAAATTTTCTACAATAAGAAATTTTTAATGAGACATTTTTTTCAACAACATTTGAAATTCTTATTTGAAAACTTTTGAAATTTTTGTTTTTTATTGTTTTCTCATTTCTATAAAATTTTTCTGAAAATTTTTATTTAAAAATTTTTATCAATTTTGTAAAATTTGCAGACATTTAGGTTTAGGAATTAAATAATTCGAATCTGGATATTAAAATTCATAAAATTTATTTATTAAATTTTTTTAAGTTAAAAATAAAAATATTTTGTTATTTTTCTTATAACAAGTAATAACGTTATTGTTTGAAAATAATTTTTGTAATTTTTTCAAACAAAATAGTTTTTTAAGAAAAAACTAGCTTTTTAAAATTCACACAGGTGTCTATTTTTATTTTTATTATTTTGTTGTTGTTATTATGTTAATAAATTTGTTGTTGCTTTTATAAGTTTGTTTTTGTAGTTGTAGTTAATATAGCATTTATTATTATTGTTTAGATCTTACACTTCTTGTCTAACAGAAAAAACCCCGCTTTTTCAATATTGTTTATATTTGATTTTTTTCTCAATTTTGTTTTTGTATTTATTTACATTGTTTTTGTTTTTATTTTTTTTCAATCTTTTCTTTAAGAAAATAAATCAATAATATTTGTTTTTTGTTAAATATTTATAAAATCAATTAGTAAAACAACGTCATTTGCTCCAATTTTGTTGTTGGATTTTTTTTTACAAAATTTTGTTTCTCAAACTCAAATTTTTCAACACTAACGATAATATTATTAAAAGCACTCTCTAAATAAAACAATAATTTTTTAAAAGAAAATTACCAGTTTAATAAAGATATTTCCAATTAAATAATAAAACTTTAACACTCTTATTGTAAATTGTTACGCTCTTCTCTTTTGTTTTTTTTAAATAATGAAAAAATTATTAAAATATTTGTTCATAATATATGAATTAATTAACGTTTGTTTTCATTTCAATTCGTTACACCAAAGAAATATTTAAATTGATCAAAACTAAAACAACAAAATAAAGCAAAGAGAAAAAATTATGTGTTTTTTTAATTATTTAAAATAGTTTTAAACTCGTTCATTGCCGCAGAACGACTAACGCCTCACTGTCTACCTGATTCAAATAATCCCAGTTCGAAAAAATATACAACTACGAGTACATCGTACAACGCAAAGTAACGCAACGACCACAAACACAATGGAAACACAACCGCCAGCAGACTACAAAACACCACACATCAGATCAGATCACACACTAACACATCGTCGTTGTCGTCGAATCGAATCAAGAAAAGCTAGCGATCGATTTAGATCGTGAACGTCGTAGTCAACGACGTCGACGTCGTCAACATCGTCGTTTGTGTTGTCGGTATTTTCATAATAAAAAAATAATAAAAGAACACAAGCAAAAGCAAAAATTTCAGAAACTTAAAAAACTCTTATGAAAAAGATATAACAGAAAACTAAGACAAGACTAGACATGCAATGTCTTGTTAGTAGTCCGTCGCAATTATTGCAAACGTATAAGTTGTTTATTATTTGTTGTAGTAATATAAATGTTTTTAAACAAAGATATAGATTTTACTCTGGATTTTTGCAAGGTACTCAATAAGTTTTTCGGTACCGAAGAAAATCGAAAAAATTTATATAAAATATTACAAACATTGAAAAACGTTCCGCAGATTGAATATAAACCAGATCGGATCTAGAACAGGGCTAAACCTTAACTAAAGTTGAACTAGAATAGAACTGGAACATAACTAGAACTAAACTAGAACAGAAC
This sequence comes from Lucilia cuprina, assembly GCF_022045245.1. Lineage (NCBI taxonomy): Eukaryota > Metazoa > Arthropoda > Insecta > Diptera > Calliphoridae > Lucilia > Lucilia cuprina. The sequence goes on from NC_060950.1 coordinate 9,398,141, forward strand.
TAGAACTGAACTAGAACTGAAGTAGAACTGAACTAGAACTTAACTAGAGCTGAACTAGAACTGAACTAGAACTGAACTAGAACTGAACTAGAACTGAACTAGAACTAAACTAGAACTAAACTAGAACTTAACTAGAACTAAACTAGAACTGACCTAGAACTGAACTAAAACTTAACTAGAACTGAACTAGAACTGAACTAGAACTGAACTAGAACTGAACTAGAACTGAACTAGAACTGAACTAGAACTGAACTAGAACTG
>NC_060950.1:9398501-9416155 GCF_022045245.1 Lucilia cuprina
ACATTTAAAAGCATGTCCGTTTTCCCAGGTTAAAGTTAAACTTCCAGCAAAGTTTTTGTTTTGAGAAAACTAAGCAGGGCATACAAAAATCGACTAAACCAAAATCATATTCTGATTTATCACTTAACCGATCCAATGCATTCAGTTGGTTTAAATAAATGTTGTTGTTCTTTTGAGTGTGTGTATATATTTGTAAATTGCATAAAAGACATTGTGTCGTCGTTATTGTTGTTGCTCATATGATTACTAAGCATCGTTATTGTTTTCTTTTTTTTTATTGCACGTTTTATTCTTTTCGGTTTGTTTGTTTTTTTGGAATGTGGCTTTTGTAAGACTTAAAGTCGTCATCGTCTTTAGCAGCAGTAGTTTAAGACTTTAAGACTCAACATCTCAAGACTTAAAATTCTGTGTGTTTTTTGTTGTTGCTGTAGTATTATGTTGAATTTTTGCTTAAAGGCCATTAGCGCAAAAAGTAGGTGGAGTTGCAGTTAAAAAAAAGAAGAAAAAACTAAAAAATATATATATTTGTGTTGTTGCAATTGTGTATTTTTTTAAACAGATTTTCAATGTCCAGCCTTTAAGACGACTCGGACTGACTGGAACTTTGTTGATTTTAAAATTGAGTTTTTTTTCGTTCTTTAGAAGCCAGCTAATGTGGCGTCTTTTGGAGCCAGGTATTCTGTTAAAAAGGTTTATTTTTTCTCATGTTCATTTTGCATTTTTTGTGTGTTTATTTTTGTTCTTTGTATTTTTTTGTTAAAACATTATTTTATGCCATTTTTTCTTATTTTTCATTATTTTTTCTGTTAATGTCTTGTGTATTTGTGTTGTTTGTGTTGTATGTATTTTGTTTTTTATTGTACATAATTTCCATTGATTGATCGTCATTTTGTCTGCCTGTACTTTTTAAGTTACCAGACATTTAGTCTTGAAAATTATGATGAAATTAATTTGTTTTATAATAATCTTAAACATGGCTTGATCTTGTAATATTTTATGAAATTTATAGAGAGTGAAAGAGAGAGAGAGTATGATAGTTTATATTTAGAGTAGAAAGTAAATTTGTTTAAGTTTTTGTATCCATTAATTATTAGTTGAAAACTGTTGAAAGTTTCAAATTTTTAATTATTATATACGAATTTTGGTTTCACTCTACTTGTAATTTTATTAAAAGATATTTTGGTGATCTGAAGCTTAGCTTTGTCAATATTTTACTTTTTCAATTTGAAACTAATTTTGTCTCCTCAAACTGCAGTTAAACGAATTATGTCTTATAGATAATCACGACTTGATAAAAATCTCTGAATGGGATCGTGTTAATAGATTCGTTTTCAATGTGTTTTTTTAACACATAAGCGGTTGGTAGATATTGTTGCTGTTGATCAATCAAAAATAAAACGAAGTTCTTCCAAAATAATCATTTATGACCACATCATAAGTAGCACTAAGTGAATTTTTTACCTTCCATGGAAGTGATGTGTATTGTCTTCCAAGAAGCAAAAATAATACAATTTTTTTAATTAACGCTCGATTTAGAATCAAATAAAAATGAACTATGACAAGCCGGTCTTATATTCATCACTTCTTCAGGTCTTTTTCAGTGCTTCTATGGAGTAAATTCTACTTCTTTGGAAGCTCTTTTTTGCTGGAAGTGACGAAAGAAGCATTCAAGTGTGTCGGTGTAAGACATACTTCACTCCATCTAATCTTCTTAGTATTTACACTACTTATATCCGAACGAAAATGAAATACAACTCTTATATATGGGTAGGAGCTTCTAAGTCTATTTTGGAGCTATTCGACCTCGTACAGGAGAATGCGAAGGTGCTTATCGGTGACGGTATGGTATCCAACTCTATTGATTCACTGGAGCACCATGATCATGATCACAGATTTATTTATAATTAGAATACCAGGACGTTGATGTACATACCTTCCCATCAGGGTTGTCCGCGAACAACTAAATTACACATCTAAGCACTAATTATTACTGTACTCATCAACATCTAAGAAAGTGTTTCAGGAGCTTTAAAACACGTATCTGGGAAAATACTAGTCGTATTAATTGTGATCGTTATTCCTAGTTTTTACTTAGAATTCCTGGACGTTAATGTACTTTTTTATTAGGGCTGTCTAAGAACAACTGTATCAGAGATTCTATAGACCTCTAAGCACTAATCATTCCTGGCTGATCAATGTCTACGATTTATTTATGTATGCTTATCGATCGTCTAACCGTTTGGTAGATGGCTAATCGAATAAATTCCTTCTATAAAAGTAACAGTTCTCTTATAAATATATAAACTTTAAGTATATTTTTGAATATTACAAATTTGGGGAGTATTTTACCCGGAACAATTTTATGACATACAACACTGCAACGATACGACATCGATTGTGAATTGAACATATGAATACTTTAAAGACCTCTACTTGTTGTTTCAATGGCGATCTCTCTTTCCTGTGGATCTATCACATCTACATGATTAGAGATTATTAGAATTATATTCGAATTTTTCTATTTCATTCATATAGATGGTGCCACTTTTCCTATGTTTGTATGTATGTCAAAGATGCCGTGCAAGATTTTAGTATTCCATCTGTTATGGATTCCTAGAAATACGTATTTTTTCTTTTAAATTCATATGAGATGTACCACGCCCCTTTTGATAGTCTGTCCTATTCCTCCAAAATTGTTCATATGAATTGAAATGTCGACCTTGCAATATTTGCGAATTCTACCTCGGATGGTTTTCCATATATAGGAATTTTTGTATTTTACTTTGACTGGAGGTGCCACGCCCCTTATTTTAGTCTGCCCATTTTGTTTTTATTACTTACAAATATACTAATGTGGCTTCGTTATATTTTCTCAGATACATATAGTTCTTTGATATTTTCTACATATGGGAATTGACACGCCCACTATAATCTAAATGTTGACATGAATGTCAAAATTGCTCAAACTTTTATTTTAACTTGTGCAAATCACCTAAAGGAGATAAAAAAGTTCTTGATCTGGCTTCTGAATTTGGGGCTATTTAAGAAATTCAAATCTTTAGTCTTAGTTGTTATGGACTATTTCCTATAATCGATCCTTTTTCCGCATAGCATAGCCCGATCAAGAAAAATATGTAATTATTTCTCAAATATGATAAAAAAATTATAAAATTGCGTGATCAACGGCAGGTGTCACAAAGCTTTTATACCCATTATAGGGTATAATCAATTATGATTCTGGAAAACTTGCAACATGTTTCAGCGCGCATACCACAGTACTAATATGGTCTACTAACATGGGTGTGTGTGTATGTGTGTGTGTAGAGAAAAAAGTATCAAAATGTTTAACTATTTTGTATGTTTTTACATTAAAACGTGATCATGTGTATGAGCCTTACATACGTTTGGCATAAGTCGGGCTTAATGTAGCAACCAAGCTATAAAACTAACAACAACAAATAAATTGCCCGGCGCTTACATTAACAGGTGTCTTTTTTTTCTATTTTACTGGTGTTGTTGTTGCTGCTTTGTAAATTTTTATTTAATTTAAAGCTGTGGCTGCTGTGCTGTGCTGTTGCTGCTGATGGCTGGTTGCTGTTGTTAATTGTTGGTCCAACATTCTTCTTGTTGTAACAATAAAATCGTGACTTTTCGATTTGTTTAATGAATTTTTACGTAGTTTTTTTTTTGTTTGTGTAAGGAAATTAAATGTTTTCAAAAGATGTTTTCTACATTACACATTCCTCTTAAAGTGGTTTTTCGAAAAAAAGTTACGATTTGATATGGTTCTTTGAGACAGAAAGTGACAAAAACATTCCCAAAAAAAAAAAGAAACGAAAAATTCTTTTTGAAACCAAGTTTAATTTTAACCAATAAAAATTTGTTTCCTTTTTAAGCTTAAGGCTGTTAAATCATTCTTTTTGCTCAAAATAAATTTTTCTTCTTTCAAGTATGGCTCCACAACTGCTCTTGCAGTTGGTTTCTTAATAAATGACTGGGATTTTGTTTAAGGTTGTTTCTTTTTTTCTTGCTGTTCCAACCAAGAAAAGGACGTTCTGCTGCTGCTGCTAATATAATGGCTGTTGGTTTGGTATTCCTTTTTGGCTTCTATCTTGTTAAAACAATTTCTTTTTTTTATAAGTTTTTACCACATTTTGTTTTTGTTACATTTTTTAGTTGAGTTTTTTTTTCTGTATTTAAACTCACGCGGGTGGTCGTTATATTGTCTGTCCATACGTCCGTCCGCCCTTCTGTCTGTTTGTATAATTTAGTTTCATTTTTTTTCTGCTTTGTGTTCGTTTCAGATCTTGTTGAGTTTTATTTTCTGTGTATAGGTATGTTTTATATATGTATATATGCTGGCTTTTATTCTGGAGCTTTTAGCTTTTTTTCTTACTCATTTCTTGTTGGATTTTCAGTCAGACACTTTGGATTTTTTCTTAGCTTTCATCGTATTAAGTAATCGTATATGTGTAGTATGTATATGAAGTTGCTTTTTTGATCTTGGCATTGAATCCAGCCATTGAGTAGCCGTTGGTAGTTTTGTTTTTGTTTTTATTTTCTAACATGTAGGTTGTGTTCTTTATATACTCAGTTACTCCTAAGCAATAATTTCTTTTAGAATTGTTTGGTCATTTGGTTTTAGGAATTTTTTTATTTTTAGATTTCTACAAACAAAACAATGTTCTACAAGGTTTTACGCAAGATTTTTTCAAAATTCAAGAATCTATTAATATTTTCTATTGTTTAACTTTCCATGTATTTTTGATATTTTCTCTGGAAAAATATGTGATCTTATTTGATGTGTTTGTACCATAAATCCTACAAGTATCCCTCGAAAGCCTTCTTCATGCCAGTAGAGATCTATCACACTCATCGCACGATAACAAAACTAACTAACTTAATCTGAAAACATTGATCTTAACTACTCAAGATCAGGAGAGAACCATGATTATTAATAGTCTAAAATGGAAAATATAAACTTGGAAGTCTTGTAAGGTGTTAAAACAATCGATATTTTGCTCAAAAGTTTTGTAATCGTATTATCTAATTATTAAAACTGTTATTGCGAACAATTTAGAAACGATCTACAGAATTTTAGTTTATAGATATTGTACAGCAGTTATCGTCTCTACAAGCAAAACAACAGAGAAAAAATCACTATATAATGTTGATCGATGGACAAGGCTAATTGATTTAAAATATGAATGACCACTTTGGTATTAGAAAGCTCACAATCAAGCCAAGGTATTAATAATCGGGGGATTTAGAACGTAGTGACTATTTCAATTGAAAATAGTTTACGATAAATTGTTGACTGATCGGAGATTGAAACTGTGAGAGTTAATTTTTTATGATAGAGTATACTTTGGTATGAGAAAGCTATCCGAATGATGGGTGGAGCATTAACTCACAATCAAGACAATGAAGTAATATTCCGAGAATTTAAACTTAAGTAACTATTTCAATTGAAAACATTAACGATGTAATCGAAGAATGAAAGTGCGAGAGGTTGTAGATTTAATATGTATCACATATGACTCAATCGTTTAAAACCTAAATGATAGTATGGGTATGAAAAAGCTTGAAAAATAAGACTTTAATTGTACTTATATCTTATGTAAGATTAAAAGTTTACTAGAAGTGGGCGTAAAGGGGCATGGTTAGTGTATTTACTTACCTAACTAACTACCTACCTAAGTAACTAACTAACTATCTAAGTAACAAACTAACTAACTAACTAACTAACTAATTAACTAACTGACCAAATGAAGTACATTTTTTTAATTTTTTACTAAAATTTGTGTTTCCACCGAAAAATTATTTTTTTTTTTACAAAAAATATTCAGAGTAAGATTTTTTTGGAATTTTATTTCTCATTGAAAATATTTCAATATAAATACGATTTTTTAATGAAATAGTCGAATTTTTACTAGAAATTTGATATTTTCGCAAAAAATAAGTCGTTTTACTAAAAGATCAATTTTAAAATTTTAAAAAAATCGATATTTTCACAAAAAAATTTTATTTCGAATAAAAATTTGAATTTGTATTAAATTATCGATTTTTTACCAAAAACTAGTTAATCACTAAAAAACACGATTTTTTCTCAAAAAAATTATTTTATATTAAAATCGGTTTTTTTATTAAAAATTTTAAATTTTTAACTAAAAACTCGATATTTGCACAAAAACTTGGATTCTTAATAAAAAAAATTGAATTTGCATTAAATTAACAATTTTATTAAAAACTTTAAAATTACACTAAAAACGTTATTTTCACTTAAAATTAGATATCTTAGTAAAAAATTTGGTTTTTAAAATTTTTTTTTATAAAACTTTGATTTTTCGCAAAAAATTCGTTATTTCACAAAAAACTCAATTTTTCGCTTAAAACTTGATATTTTCACAAAAACTTGGGTTTTTTAAGAATCGAATTTGTATTAAATTAATGATTTTATTAAAAACTTGAAAATTGCACTAAATTGTGATTTTCACTTAAAATTAGATATTTTAGTAAAAATTTAATTTTTATAAAATTTAAATATTTCGCTAAAAATTCGATATTTCACTAGAAACTAGATTTTTCAACAATTTAACGATTTTTTTGGTTAAAAATAGATTTTTTTAATAAAAGTTAAATTTTGCTCTATATTTTTGTTAAAAAATTACAAAATATTTATTATAATTTAATTTATATTTTTTTTGTTTTCTTTCTCTTTTTAGTTTATTTTCAAATTCAATAACTTCAAGTAAGTGTTCTTCCTTTAAAACATCTAGATAATGTTTTATATTTGTTACTAATTTACACAATTAAGTCCTTTAAATAGTCTCAACATAAAAATCAACTTAAGATAACAATATATATACAATTTCTATGAAAAATATTCATGAAATTAAAAAAAAACAATTGTTGTAATTCTTTAAAGTACTTTAGAGCTGAACTCAAATGAGTCTACTAAATATTTGCATTTAAAATTTAACAATACAATTGATTTTGTAAATTGTTGCTAGAAAAGAAAAAAAAATAAATCAATAAGGCGCCAATATTTGCTTAACAACAAAAATATATATAGAAAAAAATAAAATGTTCAACAGACACAGACTGGACGACAAGTCAAACGAAAAAAAAATCAAAAAGGCGATTGAAAAATTTCGTATTTGTGTATTGAAATCAATAGTTTTTCTTTCTTTTTTTATTTTTCAGTTCCTTTTCTTGACTTTAAACTCCCGAACACATACAGAGGCACTTACAGAGTGACTTGTTTGTTTGTGAAGTGAAATGATGTGATTTAACTGACTGGCTAAATGAGTGAGTGACTGGACGTCATTGAAGTGGTTGTTGGTGATAGCAGTAGTAGTAGTAGTGGTAGTGTTGGTTATTGTTAGTGTTATTGTTTTTGTTGTTACATTAATGGTGGTCCACTTGAAACAAATTTTGACTAATTTGCCGCATCAGATTTCCAACTAATTTGACCAAAAAAATAACAACAAACTAATGTAGTGGAAAATAATCAACACAAAAAAATGGGTTCTTTAAATAAAAACGAAAAAAAAAACAAATGATAATTGAATCTCTAAAAAAGGAATGTTTTAAAAAAAATACGAACAAATTAGATAGTTTTTGGTTAGACGGAAGGATAAACAGATTTCTTTTCATTTTTAACTAGAGCACGACACGACAACAATTGAATCGAGTTGCATTGAGTTAAGAGAGTTGGGTCTCTACAACCGGAAGCAATAAAGTGTAAATTTCTTAAGAAATATGAGCTATAATTTGTATTCATATGGTTTTGAATGATATAGTTATTAATACTAATAATATAGTTATTATGTTAAAGATATAGAGTTCAAGGAGTCAAGGGTAAAAACTCATAAGTTTTAAAATGCGATCGTATGTTGGAAACTGTCTCCATAATAAACTGATCCTTTAGAAAATGTAAAAATATATCGTACAATTTTGTTAGATAAAGGATCTTACATTTTGCTGATAAACTTATTATATGAAGTGATCGTGATCAATAGAGAACTGATCTTCAGGATGTTTTATGAATGATGTATTTTATAGAGTGATAATCGTGAAATTATGAACTGGACCTTTAGAAAATGTAAAACATTTCGTACACTATTGTTAGATAAAGGATCTTATATTCTGATCAATAATGAACTTATCTTCAGGATGTTTTATTAATGATGTATTTTAAAGAGCGATAATCATTTAAGAAATGATCGTGATAAAATGAAAAGTTCAAATTTAACCCCGTTATGATCGTACTAATGATATTTTGCATAAAATTATAGAATTATTAAAATGGCTTTTATTAGTACGAAGATCACTCTCCGAATGATCCTGATATTAATTATGATAAGTAAGTGGATCACTTGCGTAAGGTTTGTGATATTAATAATGATTTTGAAAAGTGATCTTTTATTGAGCGAGGATCTAATTCGTTAGCGATAGTTTTATTGATCATGATTCCTGCATGATCGGAACGTTCAGGATATTAATAATAATTTATAATATGACGATTACTTTCGGAACGATTATTGCAAAGATAAACCTGTTTAAGTTCATCAAAGTCATATTTTATAGATCGACGATGGACTTCGAAGCAATTATTGAATTAAATTTCGAAACGATCGTGAAAATTATGATAATTATCGAAATGATTATTATTACGCAAACGATATTGTATTAAAGTGATAGTTTCTAGAGCGAGAATAAATTTTGTAGAAATGAAAATTATAATTTATAGTGTGTAGATCAATTTCGGAACGATCGTGTTATTTATACCGACTATTGCAAAATAAAGCTGTTTATGTTCAGCAAAGTGATATTTTAATGATTGACGATCAACTTCGATCGTTGAATTAAATTTCGAAACGATCGTGGAAATTATAAAAGAGATATTTTACCTTCGGAATGTTTATGCTATTAATTATGCAAACGATATTGTATCAAAGTGATATTTAATAGAGCAAGAATCAATTTCATATCGATCAATATAATAAGTTATAGAATGAAGTTAAATTTCTGAACGATCGTGTTATTTGTACCGATTTATACCGATTAATGTTCAGCAAATTGATATTTTATAGATCGACGATCAATTTCGAAGCGATGTTTGAATAAAATTTTCGAAACGATCGTTAAAATTATAAAAAAATATTTTACTTTCGGAACGTTTATGATATTAATTATGTAAACGATATTGTCTCAAAGTGATATTTTATAGAGCGAGGATCAATATTGTAGCGATCAAAATGATAATTTATAGTATAAAGATTACTTTCCAAACGATCTTGGTATTTATAACGATTTCTGCGAAATAAAGCTGTTATTTTATAGAACGATGATCGACTTCGAAACGATCGTTCAATTAAATTTCGATCGTGAAATTGATCATATCTACTGTAGAACTTACATATATATTTTATTATCGTGCATAGAAAGTGAAAAAACTCGTATTTTATAGAGCGAAGTACAATTTCGGAACGATCGTAAAAATAAACATGATCACATAATTCTTTACATTGAGGATCACACTTAGAGAGATCATGAAAATGAACAAAAATATAAATATATCAAATGAATTAAAATATATCTAAATCTGCGATCAGTTATCTACAAATACCAGTGCTTTAATTTCATTCCCAAAAAATCCACGAAATAGGAATTTGTTGAAAACTTATTTTCACCAAAAGAAGAAATTTCGATCTAATTTCTGTATTTCCATATAATAGTGATCAATATCACTTTCATAGAGGTAAAAATTAAGTTTTATAAAAAACTTTTAAATATATTCTCACAACACCTCAAATGTATTTCACTTAACAAAATATCTTTATCAAAAAATTTCACTCAGTATTTGCTTTTACAAAAAAGCAACCATTTTCTCAACTCCATTAAAGATTTATATTTCTTTTTTACTTATATATATTTATATAAAAAACTTTTCCCCAAAAAAAAAAAACGTAAAACTCAAATGCAACGCCCTTTTCCTCTAGGCCTCTAAATGAACGAAAAAAAAATACATATTTTTGGGATAAAGATCAGTAGCAGCATGATAATGCAGCTAAAACGCCCCACGGTATAAAACTAAATCTCCTCAATTGAAATGAAACAGAAATACATTTTAAAAGAAAAAAATAAAATTACATTTATAAAAGTTGTTTTTGTATTTTTTGTTAAAGGGCAATTAACATACAAAAGGATCAGCAGCACGATCATCATCATCACCATCACCGTAAACATTATGATCTTAAAGTATGGTGGTGGCAGCAGCGCATTAAAGATCGCTAAAACTCATTCACTTTTTTTCTTATTTTTCTTTTTTGGTGGTTCTTCATCATTCACATTTTAGTCAATAATAATGGTGAGGAGCGGAGCTCCTCCTGTATAAATTAAATAACAGCCAATAAGCATGAATCATGCTGGAGGAGAGGAAGAAAGAAATGAAAGAAATAAAAAGAGAAATGTTACAAAACAAACAAATACAACAATCTCAATAAGAATCTTCAAAATAACAATAACAACATACAGAAATTTAAAAGTCATGATCGGTGAGTTCGGTTAAAAAATGCATGATCACTGTAGTCTTTATTAAGAGACTACGTGGCGTTTATGATGAAACTGAAAACAAAAAGGGCCTCATGATTGTCTCTAACAATTAGTATATGTTGGAAAAGTACCTTTTTTTTTCTAAAATTGTTCTCTCTGTAACTGTTACTTTAATAATATTTACAGAAGGTTTATAAAATCGAAATATATATATAGACTAGACCATAGACTAGACTATAGACTAGACTATAGACTAGACTATAGACTAGACTATAGACTAGACTATAGACTAGACTATAGACTAGACTATAGACTAGACTATAGACTAGACTATAGACTAGACTATAGACTAGACTATAGACTAGACTATAAACAAGGTCGCGGAGTAACTCAGGCTTGTCATGAGGGGCTTGTCAAAAAAGGTTATTGAAGGTTCTTTTGAAGTGGTGATGAATGTTATTCTTTTGGAGGTATTTCGTTTTATTTTTGCTGGGTTAGACTAAAGTTCGAATCATTAACTAGTTCCTTTTTAGACATGCTCACTACACAAAAATCGTATTCAATTAAAGGCCACTCCTTACAAAGTAATGTATGAAATAACTGCATTTGTACTAAACTTACCAACTGTCACTTAAAGCTACATTTTTAATTATATCTGGATATGTTTAAGATTTTTTGACAAATAAAAGCGGATTTTCTTACCCTATGTATACTGGTGCTTGCTGTACGTTATAACTTTCATGCTGGTCTAGAATATTCTTCAAGATATGTAATTACCTCTACAACACTCACTAATATCCCTGGAAAAACCAACTTTCATTACAGATAACCAGTTACTCTGTTTTAGGGGAAAATCATAGTGCTAATTTACTTTTTTAAAGGAATTTCTTAAGAAACACTTTCACCGAACTAAGTTTCTTCTCTAAAGTACTACAATTTATCTGACACGCAAATTCATTTATCATTTTTAAAATCTTTCTAGGCAAATTATTTTCAAAATGCTTAGTTTTATGTTTTTAATGAATCTAATCTAAATTCATAGAAAAATTAAAAAACCTTTTCTTTTAAAATCGAATGGAACAAGTAAGAAACTTAAACTAAAATTAAAGTATAACAAATTGATATTTTATCTAAAATAGATAGAGAGATCGTTTAGAGAGAATAAAATAGAAGAAAACATAAAAAAATATTTGAAATAAATACATATCAAATGATGCCAATTGTAAGGCACCCCATGCTGGCCAAGTACTTGAATTCACAGCACGTGAAATGTGCAACAAATAAAATTTTCAAAAAAAAGGATGAGTATTTGGTTGTATTGATTTTTTTTAGCAATTGCACTCAATTCCTAGCCCTTGTGTTTGCTGGCTTAGTAGATAGGCGTCAGAGGCAAATGAGTTTTGATTGTTGTCGTCGCACGACATTTGCACATTTTACACAACATCAAACCAACCCCTCTCGAGCACCCGCATAGAGAACGTGTCGCTCTTTCTTTTTCACTCTAACATATTTTTAGTCCTTAATTTAACGTTTGTTTTATTATTTCCTTTTTGTTTAAATGTATCGAATGTTGTTGATTTCTTTTTTTTTTTTTTTGCAAAATTAACCGACGGCTGTTAAGATGTCTGGCACCCTGTGTTTAAAGCCATAGACATTTGGTATTTCGTTTTTATTTTGTTGTTTGCACTGTTTATTGTGAAAAATCACCTTGGTTATCAAGCTGTTCTTCTTTTTTGGGTTTTTATAACTCTAGCACTGTGTCTGTGTGTCCGTCCATACGTCCGTCATTCCAACTGATCGACCCCTTGACCTTTTTCCTATGGCTTGAATATCTATCTATTAGATAATATTATGCAGTGCAAGTGTGCGTGTGCATTTGCCGTTTTTGTTAAATAATGTTTGTTGCAAGGTGAAAAGATTATTTTGTTGCAAGAAAGGAACCTGTTGTTTTCACATTTGTTCGGGGTTTTATAAGGATATTTAGGATTTATGTATGTTTTTAATATATATATATTTTTTTGGTTTCTGCTTTATTTTCATTGTTGTGAGTTGTCTATTCCTTTGACATGTCCTTCTAATTAATTAGTACTTGTTATTAATTACCCTGACTAATTATGGCTGTAAAGTGAAAAAATAGAAAAATCTAATGACTCAGTGGTCATGTCAAGACATTAACTGTCAAGATAATTATGATCAGTGCAAAAGGCTTGTTAGAATTGTTTGTTAGTTTACATTTAGAAGACATTTTAAAAGTATTTAAAGCTAATGAAATCCTTTTCAATAATTAAAAGGTTTTACTAATTTTCACAAAAAATATTTAAAATATGTATTGAAATACAAAAACAAATTGTGATAATTTTTAAAAATTTTTTGAACAGACATAATTGTGCAATTTACAATCGGTGTAGTACGGTTGTATCGTAGTATGACGTACATTTTTATTATTCATTTGTTTGTGATTCAAAAATGTTATTTAAAGAATTTTTATAACATACAATGCTACAACAATACGACATCGATTGTGAATTGGACAAATATTTCTTTTAATTATTTTTCATTTTAAAACTTTAAATTTTGCATTAAAGCAACAACAATTGCACAAAATGTTTAATTCTATTTATCCTGGAAAAGCAACCAAGAAATACATCACTACGATTCCTGTTTAAACGCTAAAAAGAGTTGTGAAAGCACTTTTGCGAAATACTTGACACACGAAGCGAAAAAAACCTGAAATCCTATTTTCTTCAGTTTCTCTTAATTTTTAGAATAATATTAGCAATATTTCAAATTCAAATGATATATATTCCATTTACTACAACCAAAAAAGGCACGTGTTATTAACATCTTTTGTCTCCGAACTCCTTTCATTAAACTCTTATTTACTAAACATTACAATACGTTTGTATATATATATACATCATTATTTTTAAACAATTGCAACATTATGATATGAAGTTCCTATTACTTTAAAGCCTCAATGGAGACATCTTGAATTACAAACAAAAGATTGGAAAAAAACCAAACATAAGACAAAAAGAATCAATAACTTCTATGTATTTCATCTACAAGAATCAGACACTATTGCATATGAAACATGTCCATTTGTCCGCTTTTGTTTTTCTTCTTTGATAGACATCAAGAGCCACATGTATTGAATAGAGTCACTCAAATCGATGTTTGAAACGAATACAAACTGTTTAATATTGATGAGCCATTGTTTTTGTTTTCTGAAATACTTAAATAAAAATCTAGTTCAGAAATTATTCGTATTTTACAATTGTTAAAATTGTCTTTTATTTTCTTTAAAACTGGTCTTGTTTGCAACTGCTGCAAGAAAATATATTATTCAGTTAAAATGTACGGTTTTTATTTTAAAAGACAAGGTGTCTTGATGTCTCGTTAAGAAGGTTTAAATTTGTGATATGAATTACAACAGAAGATAAAACAGTTAGTTGTTAAATTAAGTCCATTTTATGGTTCAGTCTATAAGTAGACTTATTTATAGTAAAATTCGTGGTTCAGTTCTAGTTCAGTTCTAGTTCAGTTCTAGTTCAGTTCTAGTTCAGTTTTAGTTCAGTTCTAGTTCAGTTCTAGTTCAGTTCTAGTCCAGTTCTAGTTCAGTTCTAGTTCAGTTCTAGTTCAGTTCTAGTTCTGTTCTAGTTCAGTTCTAGTTCAGTTCTAGTTCAGTTCTAGTTCAGTTCTAGTTCATTTCTAGTTCATTTCTAGTTCAGCTCTAGTTTAGTTCTAGTTCATTTCTAGTTCAGTTCTAGTTCAGTTCTAGTTCTAGTTCAGTTCTAGTTCAGTTCTAGTTCAGTTCTAGTTCATTTCTAGTTCAGTTCTAGTTCAGTTCTAGTTCAGTTCTAGTTCAGTTCTAGTTCAGTTCTAGTTCAGTTCTAGTTCAGTTCTAGTTCAGTTCTAGTTCAGTTCTAGTTCAGTTCTAGTTCAGTTCTAGTTCAGTTCTAGTTCAGTTCTAGTTCAGTTCTAGTTCAGTTCTAGTTCAGTTCTAGTTCAGTTCTAGTTCAGTTCTAGTTCAGTTCTAGTTCAGTTCTAGTTCAGTTCTAGTTCAGTTCTAGTTCATCAGTCCATTTCCAGTTCTTTTTCAGTTCCAGTTCAATTAAAGATTTTTAACCAAATATCAATACAATTTTATGCAGACTATTGCAAATGCCATATTACCCAATTAACTATAAATATTCAAGAGTTTCCTTCATTAAAAATTTAAATGATAATTTATATTTAACCAAAAATTTGGTTTTGTTTATAAATAAACAAATAAACAAACTTTTGCTTCATTACAAAATACTTAAAAGTTCGTTATTTACCTACAAATTGAAATATTTCTTTATCATCTGAGCGAAGTACAAAGATTTAAATGCAATAACAATAATCATTTACGTCAAAATAAATTGCATCACAATTAAACCATAAAAGAAAACAATTGTATAACTTTCAAATAAAACCAATGCCGCCAACACTTTTTTGAGAAATTGTCTAAATTTATGGGAAAATTAACAAAATTCCTTAAATTTTTAAAAGACGCAAACACTTAGTGGCGCTAGGACAGACACAAGTGAAAAGGTAAAATATTTTAGAAAAAAAAATCAAATAAAACTTAATGGCCGCAATAACTGTTAAACTAATGGTATATTGAATGGTTTGTTTAGAAAGATCGATCGAGCGATCGATCGTTCGACAGAAATGCAGCGATTTCAGATGAAATTTGTTAATCAAATAGATAGACAGAAGTTTAAACAAAAAATGGAAAAAGAACTAATCAAACATACCACACTCGTAGTACTAACATTAAATTTTATTACTAATTAGGTGTGAAATGCAGTGAAAAACCGGGCCAGTTTCTGCTCCAAAACTCCGATAATATATAGAAATTGTAAAAAGTCAAGAATTGCCAGTGTAGTGTTAATTGAAAAGACTTTGATGTTTGTAAATTGTATAAAAAATAAAATAATGAAAAGGTATCAAAACAAAATATCACACCAAACACAAAATGGATTAGGAAATATTTATATTAAAAGAGAACCATGATCGACAATAGCATTAAGATGAAAACTAGCAGCAACATTATCAACAGCAGTAGCAATATTGCCAGTAGTAGCTCTTCTAATCAGACAATAGCTTATCAGCTTAGTTGTTCCCGTCAAATTGAAAACTGATTTTAAATTTTAATACTCAACAAAAAGACCTATGCACTGAAAAACTCATAAAAATCATTTATTCACACCAACTAAATAAATATGTACGTGTACCCAAATGTCTTGGATACATGCAGAACATGTTTATGTCAATAAATAGCAACCAATAACCATTCTGATAATCATCAATACTCTTACAGTAATCGTCATCATAATCGTTACTATGATCATCAAAATCATCATTAACACCAAAACAAAACTGAAACAACAAAAAATAAAGATCTAAACAATAATAAAATAAACTCTTTACAAACATACGACATGAACAACTCAAACAATTATATTTAAATATTTTCAAACATTTTTACAGCAAACACAACTGGGATGAAAAATTCCTGATAAAAAAGTACTTTTTTTGGAGAGGAAATTTCTTGGTTCAATTTTAGCTTTTTAAAAAGATTTTAGTTCTTTTTCAGAATTAGAACTAAAGTAGGACTGAACTAGAACTGAACTAGAACTGAACTAGAACTGAACTAGAACTGAACTAGAACTGAACTAGAACTGAACAAGAACTGAACTAGAACTGAACTAGAACTGAACTAGAACTGAACTAGAACTGAACTAGAACTGAACTAGAACTGAACTAGAACTGAACTAGAACTGAACTAGAACTGAACTAGAACTGAACTAGAACTGAACTAGAACTGAACAAACAAACCTCTTTGCCTTGTTTTAATGGTACATAAAGGGACCTTTTAAATTTTAGTACAAAATGTATAATTTGGTATTTTGTACTTTTCAACCCTGATAAACTCATACTAAACACAACGCCTTCCTCGCCATACAACAAATACACGATAATTGTGAAGTGATCGTAACTGTCAATTACAGAGGCAATTGACAAAGAGTTGAGTACACAACAACACATCAGATGAGCTGAAAGAAGCTGAAATGTAAGGTGCAGAAGGAAACATCAAATTTTATGATTTCATAAATACAACATTAAAAAAACATTCAAACTCTATTTAAATTTAATTTTTATTTTTAAATAATGCTCCAACTGTTGGTGTAAAATGATATTGAAAATTATCATAAAATAATTTAGCAGCCAATAGAGCTGCACTTTCCCCTGAAAAAAATAACTTTCTCTTTGTTCTTTAAATGTTTATTTAAATAAAAAAATAAACAATTGTGGCAAGTATTTTGGTAACAATTACAACACCATAACAATCAAATAAATTGTATAAAAGGAATTATTTTGTTTATAATTATGCTCATCTTTGATAAAATCGTAAATTATGACATTTTCATTTTCCACACCATACAGATCTCTTAAACAGGATTCAAAATTAAACTGTGTTTAGGAAATGTTTACATTAAACAAAAAATATTTAAAAAGTCACTATGTCTACCCCAGACCCCCTTGGAAACTGAAATTTTAACCTCCTCGGTTTTCAATTTCAATTTATATAAAAAAAAAATAATAAAATTTTTTCTCTTGTCTCATAATCTAAAGACGCCAAATGGTCTCCTTAGATGGTCATATGACAATTTAAGCGGTTTTTAAAACGACACTCGTAAACAATACATAAATTATTGTATAAATTCACAATTCTTAAGAAAATGTTAAAGAAAATTTGATTTAAAAAGTGCAAAAACCAGCAGTATGAAAAAGAATCCATTTGTCTGGTTTTAAGGTGTATGTGTAGTGTGTAATTCAATTTATGAAAGTTGATCTACTGTAATGGAATCATTATAGTGAATCTAATAAAATACTGTGAGACAAAAGAGTAGACAGACACATACCTTTTTATAAAAAAACACTTTAGTGTTTTTCTGATCTAGTTCTATTCTAGTTCTGTTCTAGTTCTGTTCTAGTTCTGTTCTAGTTCTGTTCTAGTTCTGTTCTAGTTCTGTTCTAGTTCTGTTCTAGTTCTGTTCTAG
>NC_060950.1:9416255-9418321 GCF_022045245.1 Lucilia cuprina
AGTCTAGTCTATAGTCTAGTCTATAGTCTAGTCTATAGTCTAGTCTATAGTCTAGTCTATAGTCTAGTCTATAGTCCAGTCTATAGTCTAGTCTATAGTCTAGTCAATTGTCTATTCTATAGTCTAGTCTACAGTAGTCTATAGTCGTTGGTCTAGTCTATAGTATATTCTCTCATCTATAGTCTAGTCTTTAGTCTAGTTTATAATCCTTAATTTTTGCTCCACTGTGCAACAATTTATTACTCGTTCTAAGCGGTTCCTTCTGCAACTTATGTTTATTTGTTTTGCTTGTTTTTTTTCATATTGTACTTCAAAAGTCATTGAATAACTCTAGGATTTTAAATGTTGCACAAACATACATATATGCGCGCAAGCGTACACAAAAACTCTTGGGCAACAAACCGAATGACAGTAGACTAAATCACTGTATATAAAGTGATTGATCAGTATGCAAGCATCATAGTTTTATGTTGCATTCTTTCAGATGTTCTATGCAGCAGAAATAAAGTAAAATAAAATGCAGAATGATTGCAACATGTATGCCAATATTGTGTTGCAGTTGCTGATGTAGAAGCTGTAGATGTTGTTGATTTTTTTGCTGATATTACAAAGATGCAGTTACGCATATAAAATTATTGTTGACCATGCAACGCATTTATAAAAAAAAAATTAAAAAAAACTTGCTAGAAAACTTAAGGAAAAACTGATGCAGATGTTTTTGTTTTAGTTGATCATATGGTTGGTTGTGGCATTGTCCACACGTCAAATGACTTGTTGCCAACATTTATGGCATGTTGTAATGTGACGCATGACAATGAATCACTGGACATATTTCTCTCTAAGTTTCTAAACATCAGCGTTTTCAGCGATTGGACTTTGGTGAATGGTCAATACGATTGAGAGTTTTCTTCTGGCAGAAATGTGGCAAAAGGCGCTTTAGTTATACCATCTTTGGTTACAAAATATCACAAAAAAAAACACAGAAAAATAATCTTTAGTTGTTTGTAGTTTTTTACGCTGTTTTCTTTGTTGGTGGAGAATTAAATGATCGCGTGTATTTGCCTTTTATGGTTTGGCAGAGTGAACGTTTTAATTAGGATAATGAGTTGTTTCCGGTTTAAAAATGTGTTTTTGTAGTAAATTCGCCAATACTCGTAGAAACATGTTTCAACATACACATGACACTATTCCACACAGTACTTATGTGCCACAAAACAAAGTAATGCGAGTATTAATGAAATTCATAATGTTAAATAAATGAATGAACTGATGATGATCGGCCGGATAGTTAACCACTCCAAGCATCCAGAATTCTTGTTCTTTTCTATGCCATTTATGGTTATTGCATAGTTTTGTTCTGTTGTCCGATGCAGATGCAACGATCATGATGATCATGATAAATCTTATAACGAAGATGATGAAGATCAGAAGTTTATGTTTTGAATTACAAATCAAAAAATTGTTCTATCTTCGAACATTGCTACTAGTATTGTTGTAGCTGTTGTCGTCATTATCGTCATTCATTCGGCCACATGCCACAACATGCCCATGACAAGTTCAAGACATTGTCAATAATAGTTTTAATGCACAATGGTGATGAATTATTTAATAAAAGCACAACAACTACGAACAAAAAAAACTTTAGTCTACGAACAAGAAAAAACTCTTTACTTTTTACATTTTCATTCATTGAATTAAAGTCTTTGAATGAATGTTTGTTGGAGACTTTAAAAAAATCATTAAATCAATAGAAAATGGGAGAAAAATCAACTTAAAGGCAAAACTTGTTAAAGAATTTCCTTTTTTGTATTGTAATGTTATATAGTACGTTTATTTCTCGATTAAATTAAAATTTAAACTTTCTTTAAGAGTTGAAGGAAAAATGTTTAAGATAACGTAGTCTGATATAAAATTAATGTTGCAGAACTATAAGAGAACTAGAACTAGAACAGAATTAAAACAGAACTAGAACAGAACTAGAACAGAACTAGAACAGAACTAGAACAGAACTAGAACAGAACTAGAACAAAACTAGAACAGTACTAGAACAGAACTAGAACAGAACT
>NC_060950.1:9418421-9439861 GCF_022045245.1 Lucilia cuprina
AGACTAGACTATAGTCTAGACTATAGACTAGACTATAGTCTAGACTATAGACTAGACTATAGACTAGACTATAGACTATACTATAGACTAGACTATAGACTAGACTATTGACTAGACCACAAACTAGACGATAGACTAGACCACAGACTATACTATAGACCAGACTAAACAATAGTCTGGACCATAAAATGTACTGTAGTCTGGATTGCAGCCGTTTTCTTAAACTTAAACTATATATTGTACTGTAGTGTAGTGTAGAATATAGCCTGGACTACAAGTTGTACCTTTTGTAGATTTTAACTAATAACGCTCTACTGTACAATAGTTAACTACAATTGGCGGCATGTTTACTGGCATGACTTTAACCATTTTTGGTATAAAACTCTTTTAACATACAACTTCTCATTTTTATATAAAAAAAACACTTTTAATTCATACTTTTACAACAAAGACAAAGAAGTCATTGAAGAAAAACATTGGCAGCTAAAGTTTCTTGTTAAAACCACATTCAACCACTAAAAACATTACTATTCACTACAAAGTAATAATGAATGAAATTCGTTTAATTTAAAAACAGTAAAATTATTTAATTTATGGCAAAAAATTAAAAAAAAATAAATTAAAATTATTCATCATAAATAAATATAAATGACATTGAATTGAATTTTTTCAGTTTAGAATACATTGCTCTCAAAAATCAATTCTTTTTAATTCCAGACAACATGTCTGCTTTATTGTTTTCATTTAACATGTAAAATTTTGTAATTATTACAAAATTTTGTATTCGATATACAAATTATTATTTTTCAAAATTTTCTAAATTTAGTTGGCAACAAAAATCATGTGTTTTACTTTATAACTTGTTGCAAATATTTCGTAATTTTTCAAAATTAAACAGAGATTATGGCAACAAATTGTATAATTTTCATGTTTTTTAAATTTTGTAATATTGTTTATTTTATAATTTTGTATTAGAACGTGTTAGGGAGTATTTGAGTATTTTAGCGTAAATTTATTGTTAAACAAAAATGACAGATTTCTTTTAATCTTATTGGCTGTCATAAGATGTTCGATTTTAACACTAGAAATTTATTAAATAATTTTCATACGAAAGTGATTTGTTTACATTGAATTTGTTTGTATTTTACAAAATAATATTCTTAATTTATTAATAGAAACATTAAGCAGATCAAAAACTTACTTTACTACGCGCTAATTATTGGCAAATAATTCATACGAAATTATTTTTAATTGTGGGATGATAATTTGTCGAAAAACAAACATACCTGTAAAAGATAGAAGGTGGAAAATCAAAATTATTATTAAGAGTTAATAGAAAATATTTTCAAAATAAATATTTTTAAAAATTATAAGGAATTTGAAAAACATAAATTTTTAATTTTACAATCTATACAATCTATGGTATACATCCATCATTGGATTCATGTCATTTTATTGCCACCCAAACAGATGCAATCAATCACAACAGCATTGGAAAAGACTCCGCCAAAATAGTGTTGAAATCTTTAAACAAAAACAATACTTTACAAAATGACTAATTACTGCGGCTCTTTTTAACTTTGATAAATCATAAAAATCAACAACTTGGGTGGGCTTTTTAAACCACAAATTATGCACTTGTGTTTTATCTTATTCGTCAATATCAACTCTTCAGCATTAGAAGAAATCGTCTGTGAAGTTCATCAAATAAATACAATTTTGATTTTTGTTATTTTTCTATCTATTCTCACAAACATTACAAATGATGAATCAATGACAGATTTTAAGTGATTTACAACATGCAACAACAAACAAATTTTATTTTTTTTAATTATTTTAAAAATAGTAGTATTAGCTGAAAGTAATAAGTAATGTTGGATATTCTGTATGGAGTTAGTTTCAGTGTCAATGGCAAAGGAATCATAAACATTAGTTAGTAACAGTTGTTTAAAGGAATTAATTCTTCTTTAGTGG
The DNA here is from genome assembly GCF_022045245.1 of Lucilia cuprina. Classification (NCBI taxonomy): domain Eukaryota; kingdom Metazoa; phylum Arthropoda; class Insecta; order Diptera; family Calliphoridae; genus Lucilia; species Lucilia cuprina. The sequence continues at coordinate 9,420,396 of NC_060950.1, forward strand.
TACATAATTTTTGGTACAATTATAATCTTGACTATAGTCTAGTATATTGATAAAAATAGAATTTAGCCTGTAACCCAAACTACAGTCTGGTATATAGCTCAGACATCGGTCTAGTTTATATATATCAGAAAACTATAGTCTTCTCTATAGTCCAGACTATAGTCTTGCCTCTGTTACAGACTTCGTATTGTCTCTACTCTAGACTATAGCCTTGTCTATAGTCCAGACTATAGTCTTGTCTATGGATCAGACTATAGTCTTGTCAATACTCCAGACTATAGTCTTGTCTATAGTACAGACTATAGTCTTGTCTATAGTACAGACTACAGTCTTGTCTATAGTACAGACTATAGTCTTGTCTATAGTCCAGACTATAGTCTTGTGTATAGTCCAGACTAAAGTCTTGTCTATAGTCCAGACTATAGACTTGTCTATAGTCCAGACTATAGTCTTGTCTATAGTCCAGACTATAGTCTTGCTTATAGTCCAGACTATAGTCTTGTTTATAGTCCAGACTATAGTCTGGTCTATAGCCCAGACTATAGTCTTGTCTATAGTCCAGACTATAGTTTTGTCTATAGTCCAGACTATAGTCTTGCCTATAGTCCACCGGCTTCAGTCTAGTCAATAGTCCAGCCGATTTTTTAGTTTTTTTAGTCTATAGTCCAGATGATTTTTTTAGCCCATAATTCAGAATTTAGTCTATTATATAGTCTAGCCAATAGTCTTTTCTACGGTCTAGTCTATAGTCCATACTATACTGTAGTTTTCACTCCTGGCTTTTTTAAAGTATTTCAAAAGAATTTTTTTAAAAGTGCTGGATCTGCTTTAGTTCCTCAAATAATGCATTCCTTTAAGTAATACTATACAGACTCATAGTATACTCAGTTGTTTCGGTTAAAACAACAAACAAATGCCAAATATTAGCATATGTTAATAATAACAAAATTTAACTAAATAACATAAATATACTAACAACATGAATATAAACAAATGCATAAGTAAGTATGTATTTATGTACATATATATGTACATACATTTGTATGAACGTACAACAGCTACTTATATGAACATAAATAAATACGCAATACATCAAAAAAATGCACACACTTTTCAATAATAAACAAATACATCATTAGGATAACGATGAAAACGATCAATGCTGCTGATGATGATGATAATGATTATGTTAAATTAGTTTGTAGACAGATTGACATTTAAATTTTATAAAACACGGCAAAGATCAGTAAGAAAATTACTGTTTGTTTATTTAAGTATATAAAACTGTGTGTGTTCTTGCAATAAATTAAAGAACAAAAAAAAAAGAAATTACAAGTTCAATTTAAAATTATATTTATTTTCATTAGCATTATTTGTTTCAAAATTGTTAGCACGTGTATGTAGTTTTTTTTTGTTGTTTTTTTAGGGGGATATCAAATTTTTAATTTTGCAAATGTAATAAAAATTTGAAAATTTATACAAATTGTATTGTTGTTTTTTTTTGCCATATGGAACAGGCACATCTGTTTTATTTTACATTTAAAACATTAAAAATTTTCGAAAAAATTTGTTTAAAATTTATGTTTTAGAAAATATTACATGTAATTTGAATAATCCAAATTACCTTAAGAATTATATATGGAAATGCAATAATTATACTCTACACCACTGTAGTGGGTGTATTGGGTTTGTGCTGATGTGTGTAACGTACAATCGGTTCAGAATCATTTTCTGAGTCTATTTAGCTATATCCGTCCGTCCATGTGAATTTTGTAATCAAACTACATGTCGCAATTTTGAAAGTAATTCAATGGGGACGAAGAATATTGAAAATGGTTAAGATCTGTCCATTAATTCACCCGCTGAATAGGGATTTTAAGTTTATAATTATGTTTAATATACTGTAGACATTAAAGACATATTTTGAAGGGAACTTTTTATAGGGGCTAGGGTCAAATGAGGGTCTATAATTATACACTTAATGAGAGTCATCAAGGCAATAATACAACTTAGTTATGCAGCTTTTTGTCGAGATTTGAGTATATTAAACATAATTATTAACTTAAAAGCCCTTTTCGGCAGGTTCACTTGTATGGGGTCTAGGTGAAATAATGGACCGATGTTAACCATTTTCAATAGGTTTCGTCCCTGGGACTATAGAAGATCATGTGCCAAATTTAATTGAACTATATTCAAAACTGCGACCTGTAGTTTGAAAATAAATTCTAAGGCGATTGGTATACTTGAAGTTGGGTATTGGGTGGGGCTAATAGTATTGTGCGTTACTGGGCTACTTTAACGCCAATGTTAAGGTAAAGTTAAGTCCGTATATTTGAGATAGTAAAACAGAGTAATCTAATTTTGTCAAAGTCACTTTAGTGTCAATATGATTATTTAGAGCAAAAAGTGGGCGGACTAGCATTAGAGGGGCGTGGCACATTCCATTTAAATTAAATCCGAAAATGTGTTGATGTTGAAAATTATTACAGTTAGAATGTAAAAATTTTGCAAGAATAACTTTAACATTTTGTAAACATATTGGCTTACAAATTGACGGACTACCCCTGAAGGGGTCGGCGCCTCTCATTTGAAATAAATACAAAATTTCTTTTATCTAGGAAACTAATAGAACTAGATTGTTCAGATTTTGCTCAAATTACTTTAATATTCAACTGAACAGAACTGGAGACAATATGGGCGGACTTTTATCTGGGGGGCTTGAAACCCCCACATGAAATAAAAGAAATATCCGAGAAACTATTAGTGCTAGAATCTTTAAATTTAACATGAACTACTTTGACATTCATGTGAATATAGCAAAATATTAACTTTGCCGGTATGTAGTCAAATAATAATAATGTTAATATCAACATTTCTTGAAAAACAAACTTCCAAAATCGACTGCGGTTAGAAACACTAACTAATTTCTTATTAGACATATGCTATAGACAATTGACTACAAATTATATTCAAAACAATCAAAACGACAACTCATTACCACGTAATGTATGAAATAACTACATTACCTACAATACTCATTAAGAAAATTTGAAAATATTTAACTGGAAACGGGCAGACTTTCAATGGAAAAAGGGATGGGTCGAGAACCTTGTTATAATTGTCTGAAACGTTTAAGACGTGACCGTCCATTCTGTGTTCTTCTCTTAGCAAAATAATAACAATTTCGCAAACATTGAAATTGCTTTCATGATTACAGAGATATAAAATATTGGATCTGCGGTTTAAGAGAATAGAGAGAAGTGTCTGAAGCCCTTTCATTGTTACTGTTAGATTTATTAAGTCCAAATATTTTGGGAATGATAGTAATTCGAATATAACATACCCCAAGACTACTTATGGGAAAGTTCTTAGGAACTTTCCCAGTTCAAAGGAATCTGAGTTTCTGAACAACGGACGATATTTGTACCTAACTGAATCGACAGTGACTTAGTAGTGTTTTGGTTTAACTGTTGTATTTATCTTAATATTAACCTATCCTAGTTCTTTGTTTTGATAAGTTTCCGAAAATTTCTGTGATTTGGTGTGATTTAGGAAGGAATAACTATTCAGTAATTATTTTGAGTCGATTGAAATTATTGTTACAGTCTTTTCAGTTAGTTCTTCTTGGCATTATATCAATCGATTTACAATCGTTTTAAAGGACGATTAAGGCTTGTCCGTCCGTCCATTCTTTGCAACATTTTTAGGGTTGTGAACAGAAGGACGGACATTCTAAAATCGTTTTAAATAGCTTTCAGAGTTTGTTTGTGTTCTTGAAGGTTATTAAGAAATCTCTGGGATATATCCCTACATTTCATTAAATATATACTTATTAATCAAACACACTATGAACGGACATCCTGTAAAAGTTGTTTGAAGAAAAATTTAAATCGATTTAATGATTTCTTAATTTTTGTACTTTTTTTCAATGAAAACTTAAATAGGTCCCCTTGTAGCATTTAAGGTTTAATTTGAAATCATTTCAAACAATCTCTGACTTAAGCATACGATTAATTTCAATTAAACTTTGCGAAACACAACGGAAGAAAAAAAAACACATTTGACAACAATGTGTTGCTGAAAATAATTTATAAGTGTTATAGTTGCTAAACTTTTGTTTTTGTTTATTTACAAAAAAAAAAAAAAGTATTATTATTGTTGTTTTTGCCGTTCTAGTGATAACAACACTACTGGCACGCTTTTGTTTACAATAACAAAAAAATATAAATATAAATAATATTGAAAATTAAATAAATAAAAAAATGGGAACTTAATATATATTTTAAACAAGAAAAAAATCTCCATAAACTATTTCGCCATAAAATAAACAAATATACGAAAAAAATTATAATAAGATTAAAAAAACTATAAATAAAAACCAAGAGGTTTTTTTTTGAAATGAAATTGTATAAATTTTCAATTTCTTTCAAAATTTCCCAAAAGATTAAATTAAATTATTTAAGTAAAATGTTTTGTTTATTATTTGTTAATTATATATGTATAAATTTATGTTTATAGATATATCATTAACATTAAAAAGAATTATTTTGTTTTAAAATTTAATTGTTTTAAGTTAATTTGCCCTCCCCATAATCTTCAAATTAAATTGAAATTTTGAAAATTTTTCAAAAAAATAAAAAACTGTTACCAACAAACCTCTAAAATGTTTTAAAGTGTGCTAGACTTGTGGCCATATTTTTAGCACTTTTTTTAATTTTTTTTAATCTTGTAGTTTTCAGCAAATTTATCTTTTAACATTCACATGCTTTTTTTAAGTGTTGAGTGAAAATATTTAATAATTATTTAAAAATTAAACAATTTTTCTTAAGAAAAAGTTTTATAGTTTTTTTCTTTTGGCAAATATTTTAAAGACATACTGACCCAATTTTTCACTTATTTTCATTATTTTAGAAAATTTTGTAATTTAAATAAAATTTAACCCTCTCACGCACAAAACTAAACCTTTATGGATATAACTTCACCACACACTTTTTTTGGACGTAAATTGAATCATTTTTGATGAAAAATGCAAAAAGTGTTTTCGAAGGATAACGCAGGATATTATCTATTTTAGCATGTAGTGACTTCAAATTCTAAAAAATACTTGTTTTTCTTTGGAAATAACCATTTACTGTAACTGTGTACTCAAACTTAAGCTCAAAATCGAGAAAAATTAAAAAAAATTCTTGGGACACCGTTGTCCCGTATACGCGAAAGAGTTAAGGAGATAAATCATAGATCGTTATGTGTTAAGACAGACAGACATTACCAGAAGAACTCCATAATAATTCTTAGTTAATAGGTATGTTTGTTAGTAATAATAGAAATAGTACATTCTTGCTTTAAAGCAATCTACTCTCAATCGCTATCAAAGTTGTTAAAAACTTGTCCTTCCATCCATCTCTTATATGTATCTCTATGTAAACTATAACTTTTTCTAGGTTGTAAACAGATAGAAGGACATTTTAAAATGAAATTTTTAAAAATTTTTTGTTAGCATTTTCGTATTCTTTAAAGTTATTATAACATTACTATAGATCGATTCACGATCATTTTCAAAGTTTATTACACAAAATCCTAATAAACTTAAACAATCTACCCGGATGGACGGACGGAAGTTTCAGGAATTCAAATAAACTCAGAAATGAATCTGAGTATATTAATATATTTATTGTTGGCTTCAGGATTATATCTTTTTTTGCTTTATATCAATCGAATCATATTAAATTTTCAAATTTAATAAGGCTTGTCCGTCTGTCTATACCTTATACCTCAATAGGAACTGAAATTTTTTCTGCTGTGTAAACAGACGGATGGACATTCTTAAATCGTCTTGATGATTTTTCTGAGTAGTTTTATAATCGTTCATGAAATCACCATTTTTATATTGATTTTCTACCAGTTTTTAAGTTTATTAGGAAATATCCTTTCATCTCAACTATTAATCGGACGGACGGAAAGATATGTATATGGATATCATGAAGTCGGCACAAATTTTATAACGATAATGTGGTTCTTTTTTTTGGATCGATTGGTATATTTATATAAATAGAATCACAATTTAATTTCAAAATTAAGGATTAAAGATTGTCCCTCCGTCCATTCGTCATATTTCAGACGGACAGACATAAACTACATTTTTTTGCTTGTGTGTGAACAGACGGACGGACATTCTAAAATCGTCTTAAAGGCTTTTCTGAGTTATTTTGTATTTGTTTATGAATCTATAAGATCACGACTTTTAGGCGTTATATATAAATTTTCAAAATCATTTTCTTAGTTTATAAAGAAATATCCTTCCATCTTACTATATTAATATACATATTTATCAAGCTACCATGACGGACAGACGGATTTAAGAACATTATTAAGTCAATACAAATTGTTTATAGATTCCAATGTTATTCTTTTCCGATTTTTTGGAAATTGTTTAAATTGCACTTCGATCATAAATTAGAGTCATTTAGGAATATTCAATCAAATAGGGGTCGTATCAGACTACCCGAAGAGGCGGCGGGGGTCCAGATCTCAAAAAAGATAACCTGAAAGTTCGATACAAAAAGAACGCATACTAAAGAGAATATACGACATGCATTAAAGGAACCACAACAATTTTATGGGCTTAACCAAGAAGAACAAGAATTCTGCTCCATTTTGAGATTGGTCTGTTGGCACATAACCTGGATATAAAAAGCGAAAGGAATGTGACCTAATCGGAGAACTTTATGAGGATAATAAAACACTAGAACAATTTAACATGTCCTTGACGAAATTAAATCCAAACTTTTTTGAATTAATATTATAAAAGACAAGAAACATTCAGGAGACAAAATTTCGGATTCATCGAACTTTAAGGGTAATCTTTAATCTTTATCTTAAATTTTGCTAAAGAATTTAATAATGGATTAAGCTCTATTGCCACCTTAAGATCAAATTATTCCCCCACATTTTAAGAGAAATAAAATCACTACGCCAGGCTCTCTGTAGTGATTTTATTTCTCTACAAAAAAAAACAAAGTTTACATTATAAAATTTCTACAACATAAATGCAAAAATTAAACTATTTAATTTATTAGTGCAAAATAAAAACCAAACACAAAAAAAACATATCACTTCAACACAAAGTACCCATATTTATGGTTATTTCACTTGACTTGTTAGTTTATAAATTTGTGCGAATAAATATTTGAATATAAATATGTATGTTTGAATGTATTTTTTTTCTCAATTTAAAATTGTATATCGTTTTCTCCTTGCCACGTTCACATTGTCTAGTGTGAAATTGTTTATTTATTTTTCAAATGCTTTTCCTCAAACAAATCAGAAGAAATAATAACAAAATGCTAAACAACAAATACATAATAGTATTTAGTATAATGAAACATTAACAAATTTGTTGCGCGTAAAAATCAAATTTGGCAGAAGCCACTTAGAGAGTATAAAAGTAGCAAAATTAAAAAAAAAATAAATCACAGCATTATAAAGGAATGCTTTCATAAATTTTTTTAATGCTAATTGTTATGATTTTTTCATTTACTAATGATTTCACCTGCTTTTAAAGTTCTGTATTCATAGCTGTACACTTCTAATAATGTTTAGTTTTTACTTAATATACATAAGTAAACATATACCTGTACTAAATAGGAAGAAGAAGTATCTTACCCCAGCAACTGCATAGCGTTAGTAGCTATAAATTATTAATTTAAATTAGCGTGCGAAATATAACCACACGCCTTGCCATTGTTATCGTTTTCAAATAACCATACAGAGAGCAAAATAGCATACGAATCGTTTCAATTAAATAAGATATAGAAAAAAACGTTTAGATAATTTTCGCTTAAAGGACTAGTCTCCTTGGGTTATAACACACCCTACAAGCTTTTGTTTACTATGGACTCAACTCTAGTCTTAACAATAGAATAGAGTATAGGCTAGACAATAGACTAGACTATAGACCAGACTATAGACTAGTCTATAGACTATAGACTAGACTATAGACTAGACTATAGACTAGACTATAGACTATACTATAGACTAGACTATAGACTAGACTATAGACAAGACTATAGACTAGACTATAGACTAGACTATAGACTATACTATAGACTAGACTATAGACTAGACTATAGACTAGACTATAGACTAGACTATAGACTAGACTATAGACTAGACTATAGACTAGACTATAGACTAGACTATAGACTAGACATTAAAGAAAGGACTAGACTATACTTTTGTATGATGTAGGGTGTTTAAGGAAACTTAGTATGTTTTTTTTATCTTTTGCTTTATTATTGCGATTGTTTTTGTTCAGGCACATTTGTTTTTACTTTTTTATTGTTGTTATTTTAGTTGTGTTTTTTGTTAAATACGCGTTTGTGTAAATAAACACATTCAAGATGTTAAATGAACAAAAATTTGCAAAGTTTTTTTTTACAAATTCGCATTTTGATTATATTTTTGTTGTGTTTGCTTTCTAAAAAGGTAAAGAAAATAGAGTATGAGATTTTGATAGGGTAATGGAGTGTTGGGAGCAGTGTTCGATAAAATGTTGAGGGCAGTGTAAATGCACTTAAGTTTCAATCTCTTTTTTAAAGTTTTGTATATTAAAACGTGAACATTTTACAGTGCAACAAACAAGTCGAATAAAACGAAAACGTCCTCCTTAAACACCACGGGTGTTATGTGTTTTATCACTGCCACTAATTGACCATTTCGATGCAAAATATCACTGGCATAATGTTTTCTCTTAACTAAAAAAAAAAGAAAACACTAAATAAACTTTAAAATAATTGTGCTGTTGTTGCCTTCCAAGAATTGTACAATTTTTATTTGCATTGTTTTTTTTTTTAATGCAACAGCCTTTGAAAATTTACAATTTCAATCGTACATAATTTAATTGTGTTTATTATAATTAGCCATTTATTATTGTTTTTATTTGATTTCAATTTATAAAACTTTGATAGACATTTTTGTGTAGCTTATTGTTGCTCGATATTTACAAGATCATTTATTATACGCTGACCTCAGTAAATTATTGAAAATTTAGTGGGTTGTTGTTATTTCATAAAATTTATATTTTTTAATTTTGCACCAAAATTTTATATTAAAAGTCGGCATAGATTTTTTGTAATTTATTGTTTTTTAACAATTTAGATAATTATAAAGTCTTATTTATTATGACAACTAAAGAGAAGCTAGAGATTTGAGAGATTTTTATTTAAATTTATAAAAATTATATTAAATTTTAATTTTTTATTAACTTTAAGTTACTTTTCTTTTTAAACACTTTTTTTGAATTGCCACAATTTACTGCTGACTAAAGCTTCCACTTGAAAGCAAAAAATCAAGATTATAAAATACACACTTCATCGACAGCAGCTGCTAAAGTCTCATTCTTTACAGCCACCACATGTTTTTTTGAAAATTTTTTTTTTCATAAACTTATTAAAATGTTAATTAATGCAAAGAATTTTGTGATGATGAATGATTAGGCTTAATAATTTTGAAAGGTGGCCCAAACACAAACTCACTCATTCACTTAGTCCACCTCACAACTTGCTCATTTATAAATGTTTGTTATTTTTAAATAACAAGTTTATATTGAGTTAAACATATTTGCATAAATTGTTACAGTTTGAGGTTTTGTTTTTTTATAATTTTATAAAAATTTTGTTTGCTTTTCATACATTTCCTTGTTCAAATATGCATTTATATATCAATTCTTTAAAGAAAAGTTTGCATATCAAACAGTGAATGTGGCTAGATCTATCACAGATTTAATTTAAACAAACTAAAAGAAAATTATTAAAATTTTGATTGATTCAATTAAAGTTTTTATTAGCCCAACAACTTTTTTAGTCTATTTTCTATTGCAAATACTCTACGCTCTGTTGAAGCTAAATTATTGCTTTAATTCCTTGATTACTTCAATTATCGATGTAATTGAATCTTTTTAGATTCAATTAAATTTTTAATTAGCTCAACAATTTTTTTAGCCAATTTTCTATTACAAACTGCTCTACGCCCTGTTAGAGCTAAGTTATTGCTTAATTGCTTGATTACTTCAATTCTCAATTTAACAAATCTTTTCATAAATTTTCAACCAAACTTTTCAATTCATGTGATTAATAATTTTTTTAGAATTTTTAAGTTATTGCTTAATTGCTTGATTACTTCAATTCTCAATTTAACAAATCTTTTCATAAATTTTCAACCAAACTTTTCAATTCATGTGATTAATAATTTTTTTAAAAATTTAAATTTTATTTTATTATATTTTTAATTTATTCAATTAATAAAATAAATCATTATACCCTACACCACTATAGTGGGGAGGGTATAATGCGTTTGTGCTGAAGTTTGTAACACCCAAAAAATACCCACCTTAAAGTATACCAATCGCCTCAGAATCACTTTCTGAGTCGATTTAGCTATGTCCGTCTGTCCGTCCGTCCATCTGTCTGTGTGTCCATGTAAACCTTGTGCGCACGCTACAGGTCGCAGGATAATTTAATGAAATTTGGCACATACTCTTTTTTTGGTTCAAGGACGAACGGTATTGAAAATGGTCGAACTCGGTATATTATTTCTCCTAGCTCCCATACAACCGTACCCCTCGAATCGGGTCTTTAGGCTCATAATTACGTTAAATAATCCGGTCTGTATTAAGTAAGATTAAGTTTAACTTCCTGATATCATAATCGCAAAAGGCCTAAGTACTTTCTAGAAACTTATGGTTTTTACCACCGTTATAAAGATGGTCCATACAATATTGTTGTCCTATCTCCCGATAAAGACAGGATTTCTTTAAATTTTGGGGCTGTAAGATACCTGGGCTGTATAGAATGTCATTAAGCTAAATCTTCTGATATCATACAAGCAAAAAGACTTAAATGCTTTCTCGAAAGTTTGGGTTTTACCACAGTTATAAAGATGTCTTACATAGCTTAGCAGATAATGCTATATGCAAAGCATATAAGATCTAAATTTCTATCCATTACTCGCTATCGTAGAGAAGTTTGACATATACTGCTTCAAAATCACGTTAGTCGATATACATACATATAATAGAGAAAGAAACTTACGTGACCTTTACTGAATCCTTAATTTATTTGATTTGAATCAAAATTTCGGCAATAGTTCGAATACTAGATAACATTTTAAGTCGCTGACCAATTCAATTGGAAATTGTAATTAAATTTCTAATAATTACTTATCTATATATGTAAAATTTATACATTGTATGTAAATACATACAAAAGTTTATTTTTAGAATATACTCCTTTCTTTCTACTCCCTTTTGCACTCTTAAAATACAACAAACGACATCATTATCGTCATCATCGCCACTATTATCAAGATCTTATAAAACAAAATCTTTTACGCATTACAAACACACTCACACACTGATAGAGAACATTCTCTAAATATGTATATTAAACGTTTGGTTCTTACGTTCAAAACGATCGATCGTACAAATCAACGTGAACATGTCAATATTTAAATAAGAAATTTTTCACATTTTAACAAAAACTAGAATGAACATCATTTAAACACACATTCAAGCTCATGCAATAGTACTTTATCAGTCACTCAATAAAATAACGACTTTTAAAAGATCAACATCATCATGTTGATAATGATGATTGAGCATGATGCATAAAGCAATGAAATATAAAGAAGGAATAAAAAGACAAACTCTAACAAGTAGAAGTTGTTGCAGCTAGAAATGCAAATAACTGCTACTGTACTCTTTGAGTTCTTTGTTGCTGTTGCGTTCGCAACAACGGCAACATCAACAGCAAAATCTTGGCAACAACCTAATGTTGATGACGACGATGATGAACTAACATGACTTAAAGGAATGTTCTTTATTGTTGAAGCCTGAATACCTTTCAAAAATTAAGATTTGAAAGAGCAAAATCAAAAAGTTACATGAAAAAATGAAAAAAAAAAACTTGAACATGCTGTTAGTGATGTTGTTTAAAATGATCGCAGGTGCACTATGGGTGAATACGAAAACAAAATCAAAAATAAATCTTTCTTTCTAACTAATTAACTAACTAACTAACTAACTAAAAGTGAAAATTTATTGAAAGTTTCCCTTAAAATTAAATTTATTGAAAATTTCCCTTAAAAATGAAATTTATTAAAAAGAAAATTTTTTGAAATTTTTCTTAAAAAGAAAATTTATGGAAAATTTCCCTTAATTTCCCTAAAAAAAATTCCCGCAATTTTTTGATAATTTCCCTTAAAAGGAAAATTTTTAATTAAGAAGAAAATTTATTAGAAATAGATTTTTTTAAAATTTGTCATAACAAAATTCCCAGTGTGCATTTTATTAAAAATTAATTCAAAATTTCCTTAAAGAGGAAATTTTAATATAAAAAGAAATTTTTCCTTAAGAATTTTTTTTTTAAATTTTCCATAAAAATGTCATTGTGCTTTTAATCTTTATTCAAAAATTCCCTTATTTATTCCTTAAAAATTTCCCTTAAAAAAATTATTATTTTCCTTAAAAAAAATTATTAAAAATTTCCCTTAAAAAGGAATTTTATTGAAAATTTTCCTTAAAAACCAAATTTTTTGAAAATTTCCCTTTAAACGAAATTTACTGAAAATGTCCCTTAAAAAAGATATTAAATGAATATTTCCCTTAAAAAGGAAATCTATTAAAAATTTCCCTTAAAAAGGAAAATTTATTGAAAATTTTCCTTAGAAACGAAATTTATTGAAAATTTCCCTTAGAAACGAAATTTATTGAAAATTTCCCTTAAAATGAAAATCTATTAAAAATTCCCTTTAAAAAGGAAAATTTGTTGAAAATTTTCTTAAAAGAGAAATTTTTTGAAAATTTTCTTAAAAGAGAAATTTTTTGAAAATTTCCCTTAAAAGGGGAAGAAAATTTATTAAAAATAAAATGTTTCAAAACTTGTCATTATCATCCCATTGTGCATTTAATCTTTGTTCTTCAAAAAGTCACTGTTGTTTGTTGTTTAGTTTTTTTTTTTTTTGGTCTCATTTGGTTTTGTCGTAAGTAAATCGATAAAGATGATGATGATGTCGGCCACGTTAAGAGTCAACGATGCCGCATTTTCTGTTTACATTTAGACACTTTATTTGCTTGTAGTTGTTGGCTAAAATAAACTGGCGTTTAGAACTACAGAAAGGCAAAAAATTTTAAAGGCAAACAGCCAGCAGCAGCAGCAAAAAAAAAAAAACTCGGAATCTGAAGAAGAACAGATTCCTTAGTTATTGCTGCCAATGATGATGAAGTTGAATATAGAGAAGAACAACACTGATGGTTATAAATTTCCAAACACAAGTTTATCCAAATCTTAATCTCAACTCTGCATGTTACTTTGTTTTTTTTTTCCATCAGCAACAACATCATCATGTGGACCAAGTATTTGCTGTATGCCTCTGATTGATTCAGTCTTTCTTTCTTTTTTTTTTTTGGTATTGGTTGAGTTGCAACATGTTAAGTGGTTTTTAACCTGTTGAACTTGAGTTTGTTGTGAATGCGATTATTGGATTTTTTGTTTGTTTGTTTGACTGCGTTTTTTGTTTCTTTTCTTTTTTCTTCCAGATTTGATCATATTCATCTTTAACGATCATCATCACTCATATACTGATGGAAGTGTGGAGTAGGGGTGTATGAACGTACGTTCATGTTTGCATTTTGTCGAGTTATTAAATAGTTATGAAAGGAATTGTTTGTTTTCTTGTTCGAGAGTAAATATGTTTATATTTTTTTAATATTTGTAGTTTTTCGGTTTCTTTTTCTTGCATTCTGAGAATTATGCAAATTAAAGGATCTTTTTTGTTCTTCTCTCATCTCTTGTATTCATGATCACTTGTGGCTTTAAGTTTGTTTATTTATTTGGATTTGTTAAACAATAAAAACGCTTCTTGTACTTGTTCATCATCAGTTGACTGCTGCTGCTGTTACTGCTGCTGCTGCCCACTACAAATTATTAACAACAGTGTCAGCAGTAACATTGGTTGTTGACTTAGATGACAGTTAAAATAGAGATGTTTATTTAATTTTTACATAATTAATTTTTCAAATATTTCACACGCTCTTTTTTAATACTTTAGGAGCGTGAGATGATGTTTTGAATGTTGAATTTAAAAATATTTTTTTTTGGGTGCTAATGGCGTTTACAACACCTTGTTAGTAGACATTTACTTATAAATAATGGTATTTGTTAAATACATATTTAAGTACTTAACCAGGGAGTTAAACTTTAAATAATTTTCATTTACATAAGTAGAAAAATTAACATATTCAAATTCTCCCATTTGTAGTTAAACAAACATTTTATAATTATAAAAATCCTTTAATCAGGCCTTATAAGTAATTTCTAAAAATTTCCTATTAAGTTTGTTTTTGTATTTTCATTTTTGTCTAAATTATTTCGAAAACATCAATTATTTGTGGCATTTGAAAAACAAAATAATTATTTTCTTAATTTTCTAATTTCATAGTATTTTTTTTTGCTTTCATTTCAATAGAAATGCCAAAAGTTTTATTTTCTAATTTATTTTCATAAACAATTTTCGTTGAACACACCTTTTTCTATAACTACCAGGCACAAAGTTGTTTTATATAAATTTTCAATTTATTTATAATTCAAAGATTTTTTCCAATTGTTTTTGGTAGTAATTTAAAAGTAAAAAGTTAACCTTGAATTTTATTAAATACATATTAATTTATTTATTTGTTTGTTTGCTTAAGTATTGCAGTAATTCTACTGAACTATTAGAAAAATACTTTGTTTGAATTTCAATTGCAGAATGGTTTAGAAAATTTTCAATAAAATTTCACTTTTTAAAAGGAATTTTAAAATAAATTATATTTTTAATGGAAATTTAAATAAATTTCTTTATTAAGAGTAATTTTTAATACATTTCTATTTTAAAGGGAAATTTTAAATAAATTTCTTTATTAACGGAAATTTTCAATAAATTTCCATTTTCAGAGAATTTTTTTAGTAAAGTTAAAAATAAATTTCCTTACTAACGATTCCTTTTCTAAAGGAAATTTTCAATATGTTTTCTACATTGTAGTATAGTATAGTCTATAGTCTAGTCTATAGTCTAGTCTATAGTCTAGTCTATAGTCTAGTCTATAGTCTAGTCTATAGTCTAGTCTATAGTCTAGTCTATAGTCTAGTCTATATTCTAGTCTATAGTCTAGTCTATAGTCTAGTCTATAGTCTAGTCTATATTCTAGTCTATAGTCTAGTCTATAGTCTAGTCTATAGTTTAGTCTATAGTCTACTCTAGTTTAGTCTGTCTTTAGATTACCAAACTAATGAGAGCCTATGACTTATTAGTTTGGATTATGTAATGTGCGAATCTACCTGCAATCGGCCAAACTGTATTATATGCAATTTTTTCTGATCAATAGTCATTCAACGCAGTAGTTTCCAATTTATTTATAGGAATAAAAAATTTAAATTCTATTTATTTCAAATAATTTCTATTAAAAATGTTAATGGCCAATTTGAACACTCAACGGGTGTTAATAAAATCTTTTGCGGAATAACCGAAAAATATGTAAAATTTTTTCAAATTGCAATTAACGAAAGAAGTATGCTATTTTTGCTTTCATATTACGCCCAAAAGAATCCCAAAATTATCTCACTTTAAAGTTAATTATAAACACAAAATTAAATATCAAAAACAATTTTGAAAATATTTATATACATTTCTACTTACCGCAACTAGTATATAAAGGTTTTGAAACGATAGAAAAAAGACAACGAAGCCGGCCGGTATAAAAATAAGACTGGAGGTTATTTGGTAATATAATTTTTATCTAAGGGAAAAATTTATTTGGTTTTAAAAGAAAGAAATATATTAATGTCTAGTATTGGCAAACATTTTTGGATATGGATATTTATCGCTGTGGACGAGCGGTCTACCACAGTTTTGCGTTAAATGTTTATATTTTTTAATTATAAATTGAAATATGTTAAATAATAATTTTCGTTTAATTTTTTTTTTTTTTGGTTTTTGCGTTTTAATTATTTTTAAAAGTTGTTTCTATTATTTTTCATGTTTGTTTATTTTTCAGGAAAATTTGAAACAACCAAATAATGAAATTTTAGGATTTGTTTTTCAAAAAAATTGATTACACTACAATAAATATTAGAAAATAAAAGATCAAAATTGAGCTACAGGCGGTCATAATTTAAGATTCTTCTTTAAAATTCTAAGACCTCAAACTGTTTAGTAGTAGAATATATCTGAAATAAATGATCTATATTCTTATATCTGATCAAAGGCAAAGTCCTTTAGGCTCCTTATTAAATTTATGTAAGTTCTACATTCAATAGCACTTTAATATTGGCAAACATTCAATAGCACTTTAATGAACATCTAAGATGTCTTCACTTCTCATAATTCTTTAATAATTTACCCCCTTCTTTCAAGTACTTTTAAAACTAGATAAATATATTACAGGTGGTATTTAGTTGTTGAAATTTAGACACAACGTACTTTTCGCACATCTAAAAACGAATGAAAAAAGTACAAACAGAAAAAAATTCTAAACAAAAAAATTAAAAATATACACAATTTGTAGTAAACAACAAATAATAAAAAAAACATTTAATAAACTTTTCTAGTAATGTTATTGTTGATTTTTTGTTGTAGAATATTTTGTTGTCGGTTCGTTGCATATAGATTCTGCAATTAATTAATTTGTTTTTGTTGATTGTATAAAAACGTGAAATTTTGATTTGAACTTTTACATTTAAATAATAATTTTGTGTGTGTGTATGTTTTATTATTTTTTTTGGATTATTGATAATTGCGAATAAACCGATAAATTTTCATCTCGATCAGTTCTAGTTCAGTTCTAGTCCAGTTCTAGTTCAGTTCTAGTTCAGTTCTAGTTTAGTTCTAGTTTAGTTCTAGTTCAGTTCTAGTTCAGTTCTAGTTCAGTTCTAGTTCAGTTCTAGTTCAGTTCTAGTACAGTTCTAGTTCAGTTCTAGTTCAGTTCTAGTTCAGTTCTAGTTCAGTTCTAGTTCAGTTCTAGTTCAGTTCTAGTTCAGTTCTAGTTCAGTTCTAGTTCAGTTCTAGTTCAGTTCTAGTTCAGTTCTAGTTCAGTTCTAGTTCAGTTCTAGTTCAGTTCTAGTTCAGTTCTAGTTCAGTTCTAGTTCAGTTCTAGTTCAGTTCTAGTTCAGTTCTAGTTCAGTTCTAGTTCAGTTCTAGTTCAGTTCTAGTTCAGTTCTAGTTCAGTTCTAGTTCAGTCCTAGTTCAGTTCTTCATAGCTTCTATCATCAAATCTAAAACAACCTTGAACAAATTCAATTATCAAAATATCATTAATATGCCCCACACAGCACTAGCTGATATTCATACTTAAATAGTCATTTTAAACTTTTTGTTCTTTTCGCCCGATTCTCTGGTCAAGGTTGTGTAAATATTGTTCTCTGCTTAATATGGGTTTATTATGCTCGTTATCATTTTATTAGTATAAATTAATGTTTCGCTTTTTCTCAAAATTTTATTTCAATATCATCACAATCATCAACTAAACATTTGTGAATCTGTATTATATTTGTATTTAAAATCAGTTTTGCGTTTCGATCTGCTGCTATTTCAATATTCAAAAAAATTAAAAGAAAACGCAACAAGTTGGTATACATTTGTGCTGCCCCGTGGCATGTTTCACGACACGGCAGGATATCACAATGGGTTGTCGTTGTGTTCTTTTTAGATTCAGTTTTTCTAATGAATTTTTTTCTACTTGTGATTATTAGCATGGCCCCAAGAAGGTGAATTTTATTAACAATTTGTTTTGTATTAAAATGTATAAAATATGTAACATTGATTACCAATAAGTAGTAATTTCCATATTTTTTTTATTTTATTTCTTTAATAATTTTATATTGGTTTCACTATTGATACCATGATTATCTAAAACCGAGGCACTACTTATAATCCTAATTTGTTGTTAATTCATTTTAGCTTAATTATTTTGTATGAGAATATTTTTAAATCAATATTCTAAGTAGTATTTGTTGTTGTGATAATAAGTTTTTTCGTTTCGTTTTTTTTAGCTGTTAATAACTTTTTTAATTCAATCGATTAAGTTTTGTGTTACTCTTCACGTTTTAATTTCTCATTCGTACATAAACTGAACAGCAGGTGTTTTGTGAAAAAAATTTGCGTAGTGATTTTCGTTGAGATTTTCTTTTTTGCAAAATTCCAAACACAGTTTGTTTGTGTCATAATTAACAATTTGAAAATAATTTTTTGTCTATAATATGCTGCTAGAAAATTAAAATGTTCTCATTAAACTTGAATTGTAACCCTCCAATATGTAAAAGATTTAAAAGGATTTTCTTGTAAGGATTATATATTTATTGCTTTACAGACTGCATATAATTCTTACATTTTGTATTTGTTTAAAAATGATCTTCATTATTTCCTTTTCATTAGATTTCATTCAACTAATTAATATTTTTCTATTTAATAAAACATAATTCCGGGAATAGAGCGCATTAGAGAGCATTTGCAATTAATGTCATTGTAATTTCAATAGAAAATTACTTTTGAAATTAATATTAATATTTTGATACCATAAATGTGTCTCAAGTAGTTTATAGTTTTACAGCTATAAATAAACTAATAAATAATTAAAAATGAAAACAAAATGAATAAATAACAATAATTCTAATAAATACAACATTTATTTATGGTCATCAAAGTGAACGTTTGAATAAAAAAAAAAACAAAATAATAATAACTCGTTACAATATTATATGAATTGAAACAAAAAATAATAATAGTTGCATGCATATTTGAAAGTAATCAATCTGAATTGTTAAAGAAAAACTATTTTTATAACAAAATATTTTTGCAAGGCGGTTTACTTTGAAAACCTCTTTAAGCTTTAAAACTCAATTATTTTCAATTTTCATTGAAATAGTTAACATTTTTTTTCAAAAATAAATAAATCTAAAAATAATTTTTATTATTTGTTTTAATATTTTTTTTTTTTTTTTTGAAAAAGGAAATATATTTTCGAATTTTGCATTTTTAATTGTAATTTATTTTAATAATTCTTACTTTTCATTTCGTATCGTTCAATGATAATTTATCATTTATGCCCGATTGATTTGAATGCATCAAGTGTTTAATTGGAAATTAAAATTCCATTTAAAGTCAAAGTGTTTTATTTTTATTGATTGATTTTATTTGTTTACAAAGTAGCCGAACAAAGTTATAGGGTGGAAAGCAATTAAGGGGACAATCTGGTGAGACTCTACTAGAACTGTATGAGAATTAAACTAGAAGTGAACTAGAAGTGAACTAGAACTGAACTAGAACTGTATAAGAACTGAACTAGAACTGAACTAGAACTGAACTAGAACTGAACTAGAACTGAACTAGAACTGAACTAGAACTGAACTAGAATTGAACTAGAATTGAACTAGAACTGA
>NC_060950.1:9439961-9442101 GCF_022045245.1 Lucilia cuprina
AGATAGATAGATAGATAGATAGATAGATAGATAGATAGATAGATAGATAGATAGATAGATAGATAGATAGATAGATAGATAGATAGATAGATAGATAGATAGTTACTAAGTTAGTTAGTTAGTTAGTTAATTAGTTAGTTAGTTAGTTAGTTAGTTAGTTAGTTAGTTAGTTAGTTAGTTGGTTAGTTAGTTAGTTACTTAGTTAGTTAGTTAGTTATTTAGTTCTTTAGTTATTTAGTTCTTTAGTTATTTAGTTATTTAGTTATTTAGTTATTTAGTTATTTAGTTATTTAGTTATTTAGTTATTTAGTTATTTAGTTATTTAGTTATTTAGTTAATTAGTTAGTTAGTTAGTTATTTAGTTAATTAGTTAGTTAGTTAGTTAGTTAGTTAGTTAGTTAGTTAATTAGTTACTTCTTTACAATCGTTAGTGTTTAACAATCGATTAAAGTCAACATCCTTCAGAGCATTCACTTTTACTATTTAATAAGAATATTAAACAAATACAAAATAAAACTGAGGAAAGAGATAGATAGATAGATAGATAGATAGATAGATAGATAGATAGATAGATAGATAGATAGATAGATAGATAGATAGATAGATAGTTACTTAGTTAGTTAGTTAGTTAGTTAGTTAGTTAGTTAGTTAATTAGTTAATTAGTTAGTTAGTTAGTTAGTTAGTTAGTTAGTTAGGTAGTTAGTTAGTTAGTTAGTTAGTTAGTTAGTTAGTTGGTTAGTTAGTTAGTTAGTTATTTAGTTATTTAGTTATTTAGTTCTTTAGTTCTTTAGTTATTTAGTTATTTAGTTATTTAGTTATTTAGTTAATTAGTTAGTTAGTTAGTTAATTAGTTACTTCTTTACAATCGTTAGTGTTTAACAATCGATTAAAGTCAACATCCTTCAGAGCATTCACTTTTATTATTTAATAAGAATATTAAACAAATACAAAATAAAACTGAGGAAATACTATAACAAAATATATGTATTATTAAAAATAATATAAATAAATTAAAATATACAAATTATATCATCATTGTTTACTTTTTTTACTATAAACGAAGGCATTCAGACAGTTTGTTTCAATTAAAAGAAAATAAGAATAAAGAATGCAACTGAGCTAAATTAATGATAAGTGATACCATTTACAGAAGATCTCATTAAAGCTCTCAAACGTTCAACTCTAAAATTGTTCTAATTTCTATTATTTATTCTCCTTAAGCATTAACGTTTTTGTTTTTTGTTAACAAAATCACCTTAATCATCTAACTAACTTTGGATCTAT
The DNA here is from genome assembly GCF_022045245.1 of Lucilia cuprina. Lineage (NCBI taxonomy): Eukaryota > Metazoa > Arthropoda > Insecta > Diptera > Calliphoridae > Lucilia > Lucilia cuprina. The sequence goes on from NC_060950.1 coordinate 9,441,247, forward strand.
CTTAACATTTGAAAGTTTTTTTTTTCACATTTTATAAAGAAATTCATCATCTTTGTCTAATAAATATTCCGTTTGGAAACACACACTCAGTCAACACGTTATTTGAAAGCTAAGAAGCCGGTTAAAGATTAATTTCTACAATGTAAACAAAAGAATTAAATAAATAATAAACAAAAACAACAAAAATAATCTTACAATATTAAGTGAATATGAGTGCTCAACTATCTGCGTTACTTTTTGTAATAGTGATTTCTAGTCAACCATATGATCTTTTTTATAATAAAAGAAAAAAATTCTCATCATCATCTTGCACAAAGTTTTTTATTTTCTTTTAACATCTGTAAAGTAACGTGAATATTGAATCTATTAAACACAGCGAACAAAAAAAACAAAAAACGCTCAAAACACTCACTCTCTCATAGCCACTAGAGCACGTTACAGATACAGATTCCAATCTTCATGGAATGTCACCAAACTGGTTGATGAAACATTAAAGCTGAACAGTACAAAAAATATTAAAAAAAAGAAAAAAAAAATTATATACATATAAACCGTGATTGTATTTATATTAAAAAAGTTGCGATTTATAAATAAATTTTAAACTATTAAAAGTAGATTTTAACGAGAAACTTGGTGGATTACTTTTATGTGTGTGTGTCTAATGCAGGAAAATGTGTAGATGGGAAGTTTAATTGTTTAATTGAAAGAAAAATTTTATAACACAGTTTAAAAAAATAAACCATTTATTTCAGTTCTAGTTCAGTTATAGTTCAGTTCTAGTTCAGTTCTAGTTCAGTTCTAGTTCAGTTCAAGTTCAGTTCTAGTTCAGTTCTAGTTCAGTTCTAGTTCAGTTCT
>NC_060950.1:9442201-9481609 GCF_022045245.1 Lucilia cuprina
AGAAATTAAAACACCTTTATGACAAAAAATTTTTAAAACTTTGGTATTTTGTTTGTTGACAAGAATTAAATTTTAATCGAAATTTTTAATGTTTTAGAAAATTTTAAGCATCGTATAAAATAACACTGCACTCACTAGTAATATATGTTTTAAGCTATTTCTCCAACTAAATATTAAACAATAATCAACGAGGGCCAACAACATTATCAATGTTTGATAACAAATCTAATTTTCAAAGATATCTCTAAACTAATTAAGTAATTGTTTCAGTTTCAATAGATCAGTTAACATGAAATAAACGAAGAGTCCAATTTCTATAGATTTTTTTATAAAAATTCTAATTTTTAAAAAATGTTTGATTTCCATAATTATATATACGATTCTCGTTAAAATAAAAGTATTAAAGTATGCAAAAATCAAGAAAAAAATCTGCTTATATTCATAAATTTATCTAAACATCCCATTGAATGTAGTTAAAAGTTGCACTGGTTTATGTTTGTTGTTGATGCTGCTGCTATTTTAGCAGTGGAAGTAGTTGTTAGATAATTGCTAATGACACCACTTTCCATGCAGCTTGTTTTAAGATTTTATTTTTAGTTTTTCATTTCGTATAATTTTGCACATTTTTCAGTTGAACATAAATAGAACGAACACCTGTTCCTAAAAAGCTTTTTAAAGAAAAATTAGAAAAAAAGGTTGTTATCCTTCAGAAAGGTTTAAAACTAAACAACTAAGTTTAAATAACTAATATTTCATGTTTAATATTAAGAAAACATATTGAGATTGTTGCTAACTATTTTTATTTAAAATTTTGATGAATTGCTGTTGTTGTAGTTTGCATTTTTTATGTTGAATAATTTAAACTTGTCTCTTAACTATTTTTTTATAAAGATTTGAAGGTTTTTTGATAGATTTTTGTTTTTTGTGGCAATTGCCAAACTGTTGTTTAAATCTAAATATTTGAATCACAAAACACCGTAACCCGATAACGCGTTAAGTTTTAAAAGCAAAAAAAAAAATGAATTATATTTATTGGACATGGTCCATGAAGTTGATTGACAGGTTTGTTTAGAATTTGTTTATTTTTGTTTTTTTTTATCTAATCCAATAATTTATTTTAATTCTTTATTTAAATATTTAAACAAGAGTTTTTTTATTGCTCTTAAAAACTAATGTTTAGTATGTATGAAAATATGTCTGATATTTAGACTTTAAATAAATAAATATTCAAATATTGGGAATTTATAGACAATCGAATGATTTAAGAGACTGGTTTAAGAATTTGTATATTTAATCATTAAACATTTTTTAAGATAAACAATAAATTAGTTTTTACTAATAATAAAAATTTCGACTACAAAGTACACTATGTGCTCAGTCTAACCTGGACTATGTAGCAGTCTATAGTTTCGATTATAAATGAGTCTCGCCTATAGAGAAATCCAAGTCTCGACTATAAAGTATTCTATAGTCTCGACTATAGAGTATTCTATAGTCTCGACTATAGAGTATTCTATAGTCTCGACTATAAAGTAATATATAATCTCGCCTCTAGAGTATTCTAGAGTTTCGACTATAGAGTATTCTATAGTCTCGACTATAGAGTATTCTATAGTCTACACTATAGAGTATTCTATAGTCTCGACTATAGAGTATTCTATAGTCTCGACTATAGAGTATTCTATAGTCTCGATTATAGATTATCTATAGTCTCGACTATAGAGTATTCTATAGTCTCGACTATATAGTCTCGACTATTGAGTAATATATAATCTTGCCTCTAGAGTATTCTATAGTTTCGACTATAGAGTATTCTACAGTCGAGACTATAGAGTATTCTATAGTCTCGACTATAGAGTATTATATAGTCTCGACTATAGAGTATTATATAGTCTCGACTATAGAGTATTCTATGGTCTCGACTATAGAGTATTCTATAGTCTCGATCATAGAGTAATCTATAGTCTCGACTATAAAGTAATCAATAGTCTCGACTATAGAGTATTCTATAGTCTAGACTATTGAGTATTATATAGTCCCGACTATAGATTATTCTATAGTTACGACTATTGAGTAATATATAATCTCGCCTCTGGAGTATTCTATAGTCTCGACTACAGAGTATTCTATAGTCTCGACTATAGAGTATTCTATAGTCTCTACTATAGAGTATTCTAAAGTCTCGGCTATAGAGTATTCTATAGTTTCAACCATAGAGTAATCTATAGTCTCGACTATAAAGTAATTTATAGTCTCGACTATAGGGTATTCGATAGTCTCGACTATAGGGTATTCGATAGTCTCGACTATAGTGTATTCTATAGTCTGAGTAATATATAATCTCGCCTCTAGAGTATTCTATAGTTTCGACTATAGAGTATTGTATAGTCTCGACTATAGAGTATTCTATGGTCTCGATCATAGAGTAATCTATAGTCTCGACTATAAAGTAATCTATAGTCTCGACTATAGAGTATTCTATAGTCTAGACTATTAGGTATTATATAGTCTCGACTATATAATATTCTATAGTTACGACTATAGAGTAATACATAATCTCGCCTCTGGTGTATATTACAGTCTCGACTACAGAGTATTCTATAGTCTCGACTATAGAGTATTCTATAGTCTCGACTATAGAGTATTCTAAAGTCTCGGCTATAGAGTATTTTATAGTCTTAACTCAAATTAAAATCACTCCCTTACAGCTCTGTCTAAATCAAAATCATATGTTTTCCTATGTAGACATAGAGGAGGCTCTCTAGTTAACAATTTATTCAAAATTACCAAATACAACAACTACAAAAGAACGCAAAATACCTAGTTGTACATGTACATATGTACGTTGCAGCAGTCTTGCATACACTTGTGTTGTTCGAAATAAACTTGTTTGTACCTTTAACAGTCCTCTTTTACATACTTTTGCTGGACATGCACATTTTTTGCAATGCAGCTCCTGAACACTTGGTCAAATGACAAACGCATACATGTCAGCATAGAAAAAAATGCAAAATATTGTAGAGAGTACTTATTTCTGAAGGAAGGTAAGCACTGATTAAATAATTCATAAAAATATGTGTTCCAATATCAAAAAATTTGTATATGAACTTAATTTGTAATGTTTTATAAAAATACAAAAAAGATGACAAAATTTCAAGAATTTTTTCCCTGAAACCTAACAAAAATTTTAAGTGTTTTACACTTTATGTACACATTTATTTCATAAAATATTTGAACAATGTGAACTTAAAGAATGTTAATATATTAACATATAACTTCAAGTACGACTGTATTTGAGAGATTGTGTTAAGCACGCGCAATCGAGATCTAATTTGCATGGACATTTAATAAGTGTCTTCAATATGAAAAAAAACTAAAGCTTTTTTTCTTAAACTCCTTTATGTTCGTGCCACCACTTACTTTTACTCAATTCTTTCTATCATTGTAATGTTTTTTTTCGTTTATTTCCAGAGTTTGTAGTTTTTATTTATTTAATCTTTAGGCTTAGCTCGTTCAATGTTTTAAACCCGTAAATCTATGATATTTATCTTCTCCTTTTTCAAAATCACTTGAATTTTAAAGTTTATATATATTTTAATTTTTTTGTTCACATTTACATATTTGTTCGTTAGCTTTAAATATTTAAATATCTGTTCGATGTGTTTAGTGTGACAACATTGTTAATGCTGCTGTGCTGATGTTGTTGCTGTTGTTAGTGTATAGTATGTTTGTTGTATTTATTGTTAGTGAAAATACCACTTGTTATTTTCAATAAAATATTTACATTACACTGAGAAATACATGGTTATCAGAACAAAATATTGCATTAAAGCTACGATTGATTGGCTAATTCAGTTCAGTTCATGTTAATTTTTAGTTTTAGTTCAGTTCTAGTTTAGACCTAGTTCAGTTCTAGCTAAGATCTTGTTCAGTTCTAGTTTAGTTCTAGTTCAGTTCTAGTTTAGTTCTAGTTCAGTTCTAGTTCAGTTCTAGTTTAGTTCTAGTTCAGTTCTAGTTCAGTTCTAGTTCAGTTCTAGTTCAGTTCTAGTTCAGTTCTAGTTCAGTTCTAGTTCAGTTCTAGTTCAGTTCTAGTTCAGTTCTAGTTCAGTTCTAGTTCAGTTTTAATTGAATTTTTGTATATTTAATGTACTCGTGTGCTCAACCTGTATCAATTAAATACAGATTGTTTTTAAACGCTTATTAAATATTAACCGTTACCCATAATTTAATCCGGTATTTTTAAAAATAATTGAGTAACCAGAAATTTTTTTCTTATACTTGAAATTAAAACGTGGTTTTTCTAAGTGTAAAATTAACATTTTTGTTGCTGAATATTTTTTTTAAACTCTTTACATCTGCTTCAAACACAAAAATAGCAGCAACAATAATAAATGCTTAAAAGCCAGTCTCTACTCTAATGTTCGAGACCTGTATTTTGGCTTGTGTTACGACTGCTGTTTTAACTTTTTTTCTGATGTTGTTGTTGTTTTTTGCTAATGACCAGTAGCTAAAACGCATCTGCAAATTATTGCGCATCTTGTTATCGCATCTGTTCGATCAAATGTAGATACTAAGAGTTGGTGTCTGTTTGAAAAAATTTTAAATTTTTTTCTCTCTTGATTTTAGTACCATTTTATAATAAAATAAAACTGCTACTAAGTCTTAAACTAGTGAGTTTTGAAATTGAAATTGTAAAGCTTTTTATTAGAGGAGTTTTTGGTCCCCTCAACAGAGCAGAGCCATTCAGGCGTTTGTTGGTTGTTTAACAAAAAAAATCTTCCTCTTCGAAAACCACTTTTTTGTTGTTGTTGTTTTTGTTGTTGTTTTACAAATGTTGTATTGTAGCTATTTTAACTCGTTTGCATATTTTAAATTGTTAAATTTTTGTTGAATTTTTATTTCTTTACAAAGATTTTTTTTATAAACATTTCATTTCAGTTCAAATTTTTTTTTTTTGTAATTTTTGCGTTTCTCTACATTTATTTTTGTGTCTTGTGTTATTTATTGTTTTATATGATTTTGTAAAATATTTTATTATTATTGTTGTCGTTGTTGTTGTTTATTACTACTTTTATTTATTTTCTGGTGGCTGTTTTTTTTTTTTTTTTTGTTCTAGTTCTGTTCTAGTTCTGTTCTAGTTCTGTTCTAGTTCAGTTCTAGTTCAGTTCTAGTTCTGTTCTAGTTCAGTTCTAGTTCAGTTCTAGTTCAGTTCTAGTTCAGTTCTAGTTCAGTTCTAGTTCAGTTCTAGTTCAGTTCTAGTTCTGTTCAAGTTCTGTTCTAGTTCAGTTCTAGTTCAGTTCTAGTTCAGTTCTAGTTCAGTTCTAGTTCAGTTCTAGTTCAGTTCTAGTTCAGTTCTAGTTCAGTTCTAGTTCAGTTCTAGTTCAGTTCTAGTTCAGTTCTAGTTCTGTTCTAGTTCAGTTCTAGTTCAGTTCTAGTTCAGTTCTAGTTCAGTTCTAGTTCAGTTCTAGTTCAGTTCTAGTTCAGTTCTAGTTCAGTTCTAGTTCAGTTCTAGTTCAGTTCTAGTTCAGTTCTAGTTCAGTTCTAGTTCAGTTCTAGTTCAGTTCTAGTTCAGTTCTAGTTCAGTTCTAGTTCAGTTCTAGTTCAGTTCTAGTTCAGTTCTAGTTCAGTTCTAGTTCAGTTCTAGTTCAGTTCTAGTTCAGTTCTAGTTCAGTTCTAGTTCAGTTCTAGTTCAGTTCTAGTTCAGTTCTAGTTCAGTTCTAGTTCAGTTCTAGTTCAGTTCTAGTTTCAGTTCTAGTTCAGTTCTAGTTCAGTTCTAGTTCAGTTCTAGTTCAGTTCTAGTTCAGTTCTAGTTCAGTTCTAGTTCAGTTCTAGTTCAGTTCTAGTTCAGTTCTAGTTCAGTTCTAGTTCAGTTCTAGTTCAGTTCTAGTTCAGTTCTAGTTCAGTTCTAGTTCAGTTCTAGTTCAGTTCTAGTTCAGTTCTAGTTCAGTTCTAGTTCAGTTCTAGTTCAGTTCTAGTTCAGTTCTAGTTCAGTTCTAGTTCAGTTTCTAGTTCAGTTCTAGTTCAGTTCTAGTTCAGTTCTAGTTCAGTTCTAGTTCAGTTCTAGTTCAGTTCTAGTTCAGTTCTAGTTCAGTTCTAGTTCAGTTTAATTGAATTTTTTGTATATTTAATGTACTCGTGTGCTCAACCTGTATCAATTAAATACAGATTGTTTTTAAACGCTTATTAAATATTAACCGTTACCCATAATTTAATCCGGTATTTTTAAAAATAATTGAGTAACCAGAAATTTTTTTCTTATACTTGAAATTAAAACGTGGTTTTTCTAAGTGTAAAATTAACATTTTTGTTGCTGAATATTTTTTTTAAACTCTTTACATCTGCTTCAAACACAAAAATAGCAGCAACAATAATAAATGCTTAAAAGCCAGTCTCTACTCTAATGTTCGAGACCTGTATTTTGGCTTGTGTTACGACTGCTGTTTTAACTTTTTTTCTGATGTTGTTGTTGTTTTTTGCTAATGACCAGTAGCTAAAACGCATCTGCAAATTATTGCGCATCTTGTTATCGCATCTGTTCGATCAAATGTAGATACTAAGAGTTGGTGTCTGTTTGAAAAAATTTTAAATTTTTTTCTCTCTTGATTTTAGTACCATTTTATAATAAAATAAAACTGCTACTAAGTCTTAAACTAGTGAGTTTTGAAATTGAAATTGTAAAGCTTTTTATTAGAGGAGTTTTTGGTCCCCTCAACAGAGCAGAGCCATTCAGGCGTTTGTTGGTTGTTTAACAAAAAAAATCTTCCTCTTCGAAAACCACTTTTTTGTTGTTGTTGTTTTTGTTGTTGTTTTACAAATGTTGTATTGTAGCTATTTTAACTCGTTTGCATATTTTAAATTGTTAAATTTTTGTTGAATTTTTATTTCTTTACAAAGATTTTTTTTATAAACATTTCATTTCAGTTCAAATTTTTTTTTTTTGTAATTTTTGCGTTTCTCTACATTTATTTTTGTGTCTTGTGTTATTTATTGTTTTATATGATTTTGTAAAATATTTTATTATTATTGTTGTCGTTGTTGTTGTTTATTACTACTTTTATTTATTTTCTGGTGGCTGTTTTTTTTTTTTTTTTTTTTTTTTTTTGTTTTAAGAAAGTGGTAGACCTTCATTTTTTATTAGTTATCTAAATAAATTTTTTAAATTTTTTCTTTGGAGTAAAAAATAGATTGATTAACTTAGTTCGAGCGGAGTTATTAGAGAGTGATGGAGAAATGTGTTAATAAGTTTATAATAGTTTTTTGTTTGTTTATGCAAATATTAAATAAGTTTATTTTTAGCTCATGATTTTGTTTAAGGAAATTATGTTAATATATTTTAAACACCTTGAATTTTATTAGTCATAACCGGAATTATGTGGAAGTTTGTAGAAATTGGTATAGAATAGACTATTAAAGAAACTTAAAGCCGTGATACGCAGTTGTCAGATCTTACAACGTTGTCAGTAAAATTTACAGAAAATGTCTAATAATGGTCTGAACTTACAATTTTTCTTTTGCAACGTTGTCAGAAAAAGCATTTCCAAAAATATTGCAAGATAAAATCTGGCAGTTGACAGTGTTATTAGACATTTACTGCCAACGTTGTAAGATTTAACAAAAATTATGTCATTGATGTTTTAGGGAGAAAAACATGGTGTTGTTGTTGAAGTACACTTGAATGTCAGAGATTCGGTATAAGTCAACTGAGAGTCGGTAATATTACCTCAACTAGAGCCAAACGTTTAATCTTGCTAACCTTAGCTAATGAAGTTTATCTCATCTATTAAATGTTATTCATTTTATCTACATGATATTCTCTAAGTATCAGCTCATCGACAGTTAAACTATTGATTATGTCAGACTATAGGCATTCATTGTCCACTAACACCAATTAATAACTGAAACATTTATCCCGTTAGAATTAATCTTTTCCGAATCAATTCTTTGTGAACTAACTCTAACCGACCGAGAACAATAAAATTGAACTTGTCATTTGTTTTTCTATAATTAAACCAAGAGGAATTTGTATTCTCAGATTGTTATAGACTTTAGCCAAACTATTGATCTTATCATAATGCCGATCTTATCATATTCTATTCATTAGATACTCACTATCTTATTCATAAACATTTATCAAAGGTTTATAAAACTAATATTGTATAAAACTCTGATTTATAAACCCTTGATAAAAGTTTATGCGGATTACAGTTATTTAAAAATAATTCGATTAAGATTAGAACACTTTATCCAATAAATTATAAACCGATCGTTAGCAAATATACAAGATCGTAAGCAACTTCTCTATAAAAAAGTCAACAAGTTCGCGATCAACAGCTTTTAAGTTCATAAGCAGAATCATGAGAACAACTTTTCCGTAGAATAATTTACAAGGTCGGATGCAGTGTTCTTATAGACAAGATGGAACAATTTAGTAACACATTTCTATATAGATAAATTGACAAGATCAATAGTTTTATAGATCGAAAACAACAATCGAAAGTGCTGTATATTCCGTAGAAAAGTTAGCAAGATCGAAAGCATCTTTATTATAGACAAATTTTTAATTTCTGTTCATATTTTTCAATAGAAAAGCTGTCAAGATCAGAAGCAGCTTTTCGATAAATAACTTGTGAAGATCGAGTGCAATCATTAAAAAAAGCTAATAAGTTTAAAAACAACTATTTAATATATTAAGAGACATGTTAGATCTAGATCTAATTTTATACAAATGAATAAAAAGTTCAATTGCAAGTTACATCGAGAGTAATGTTTTCAAAGAAATGTTGTAAAGATAAAAACGATTCTATAAAAAAGATCAATAACAATTTTCCCGTAGAAACGTTCGTGTGCGAAAGTCATATAGAAAAATTTTCGAGTCCATGATCACATTTTGTATAAAGAAAGTTGTTAAGATCAATTGCAACTTGTATATAAACATGAAGCAAAGATTTAGTAGATCATTTCTATACATTAATAAGCAAGATCATAAGTTCATGATCATATTTTGTATAAGAGTTTTATAATGAACGAAATTAACTTTTGTTTAGAAACGTTATGAAGATCGTGTGATATATTTCTAGTTGACAAGATCGGTTGCATCTTTCCTATAGAAAAATTGTCAAGTTCATGATCATATTTAGTATAGAAGTTTTGTGAAGTAGGAAAGTAACTTTTGTTGAAAAAAAAAGTTATGAAGATCTAGTGCTATCCTTCTAAAGAAAAGTTAACAAAATAAAGAATAACTTTAATATATAAGTAGACAAGATCGAATGCTATGTTTACAAAATCAAGCCATAAATTTGTCTTGATCAAGAATAACGATTTTACAGAAAATTTAATAAAGGCAGAGAGAATTCTTCTTTCATTTATAGAAAACTAGGAAAGATTTCTTTTTTACTTTTATTGACAAGATCAAATGGAACTTTTCTCCTGTTGACAAGATCGAAGGAAATGTAGAAAATATCAATTGGAACTTCTCTATATAAATGTTGACAAGATCGGTGGCATTTTTCTTATAGAAAAATGTCCAAGTTCATAATCATATTTTGTATAGACGAGTTGTAAAGTTTTGTTTAGAAAAGTTATGAAGATCGAGTGCTCTCTTTCTATAGATAAGTTAACAAAATAGAGAACAACTTTAATATATATGTAGACGAGATCGAAAGCTTTGTTTACAAGAGTCAAGCTTTAAATTTGTCTAGATCGATAGCGTTTTACAGAAAATTAAAAAAGGCAGAGAAAAGTATTCTCTAGAAAAATTTAAAAGGTCGGAAGGAATAAAGAAAAAGTGGAAAAGATCAAGATCAAAAGTTGACAAGATCGTGATCATCCTTTTTTAAGAAAAGGTTGAGAAGATCAAGTTTGAAATTTTATTTGTTATATTGTAATGAAAGGAAGTGTTGCCAATGAATATAACACATTTTCAATAGACGTTACACGTACTTTTAGGGGAAGTAAAAGAAAATTCAAGAAAGGAAAATTCGGTGTACAGTTTAGTTTAAATAGATGTATATTAAAAAAATGTAAGTTTTAATATAATATTAATTAATAAAATGTCTTTACATACCTTTTTCCTTGAATGCAGTAGCAGCAAAATGAATTCCTTTTATTCACTATTCATCTAACAAATACATTCCAAAGAAAAGCTCCATGTAATCCAAAATTAAGTGAACAGCCTTTCCAAGCCCCACAACAAGTGCACACAATAAAAGTGGCACAAATTTTATTAAAAAAAAAATACAACAAACTTTTGAATCATCTAAAACACATGATCACTTTACAATATAATATTTCCTTTAAAATATAATAAGATTTCTGCTCTTTAACTCTTTATATAAAAAAATCTGGCAGCTCCTTTTCTCTTAATTTGCAAACACAATTTACACTGAAAGAAAAAAAAGAAGAAAACCGGTAAGAAATATTAAAATTTTATATTAAAACATAAGGAAAACATTACTAAATGCTTTAAACAAAATCCTACAAATTTTAAAAGTAAAAAAAAGAAACAAATCAAGTAAAATAAATAATAAATATTAATATTAATAAAATTAAATTACAAAAATATGCAAATCAAAATTTATGACTACAGGGGCAATAAAATTAAGATTTATGACAATTGTTTGTCATTTTCAGAATGCTTACATATTTTTCTTATTTAAATATTGAACAAAAAAAGTAAAAAAAAATAAACAACATGTGTGCGTCCAATATAAACGACAATATTCCATTTACTGACGTTGAGTATTTTAAAAGATCATTACGAGTCTATTGGAAAAATATATAAAATTAATAAAAAAAATATATATATATATTTTTTCTATACATTTACAAAGACAACAAAAACGACATTTTAAATAAATTATTAGGAAACAACAACAAAAAGTTTATAGTAAAACCTCAATATGCAATTTATTGCTTTAAAATCTTGTTTAAAACTGTGTAAATTTTTTTATTTTTATTTATTTTGTAATTATTATTGGCAACAATTATTGCGCACAATTGTCATTACAATTTAATTAAAATTTTTACTATGACTTCTGCTGAATAAATAGAGTTGAGTTTTTTTTTTTTTTTGTAGATTGTTTGCAAATATTAAATTTAAGTGTTATGCGATTTTAGTAGATTTTTATAAAAAATTTCCTGAAAATAAGGAAGTGTCTTTGATAGGAGAGATATGTAAAAGAAGGCTCTAACTATAGTGCCTATTATAAACTACTCTATAAAATCAACTATAATCCTGACTATAGATTACACATTAGACTACAATAAAGATAACAATATAGACTACACTATAGTTTACACTGTAGACTACACTATGGAATACGCTAAATATATTTAAGACTATAGACTACACTACGGATTATAATATAGATGACACTATGGATTACAATGTAGACTACACTGTAGTATAGGCTAAATACAAAACTATAGTATATACTACTCTTTAGTCTAGACTTTAGACAACTCTTCAACTAATGACTATTCTATAATCCAGGTTATAGACTACTCTATGATCTAGAATGTAGTCTATATAGTCTGCATTACTAAAGGTACAGACAATAAAGTACTATATGGTCTGGACTATATAGTTTGCTATAGTATTGACTATAGACTACACTATAGTCTAGCGTATAGACCACACTATAGTCTGGACTAGAGACTACAGTATAGAATAAAGTTTATACTGTAGGCTATTAACTACACTAAAGTTCACACTGTAGACTATTGTTTAGTCTACTATACTATAGTCTAGACTATACTCTACATAATAGACTACTCTATAGCCTAAAACCTAGACAAAAGACTACTTCTACAGACTACTCTATAATCAAGACTATAGACTACATAATAGTCTAGACTGTAGACAACACTATAGTCTATAGACTATATACTATAGACTACAGACAACACTATACTTAGTCCAGACTATACTATAGTCTAGACTATGGACGCACTATAGTGTAGACTGTAGTCTACACTATAGTCTAGACTATAGACTACACTATAGTCTATACTATAGACTACACTATAGTCTAGGCTATAGACTACACTATAGTCTAAACTATAGACTACACTATAGTCTAGACTATAGACTACACTATAGTCTAGACTATAGACTACACTATAGTCTCGACTATAGACTACACGATAGTGTACACTATAGACTACACTATAGTGTAAACTAGACTATAGACTACACTATAGTGTAAACTAGACTATAGACTACACTATAGTCTAGACTATAGACTACACTATAGACTACACTATAGTGTAGACTATAGACTACACTATAGTCTAGGCTATAGACTGCACTATTGTCTAGATTATAGACTACACTATAGTCTAGACTATAGACTACAATATAGTCTAGACTACACAATATTCTAGACTATAGACTACACTAAAGTCAAGACTATAGACTACACTATAATCAAGACTATAGACTACACTATAGTCAAGACTATAGACTACACTATAGTCAAGACTATAAACTACACTATAGTCAAGACTATAGACTACACTATAGTCTAGACTATAGACTACACTATAGTCTAGACTATAGACTACACTATAGTCTTGACTACAGACTACACTATAGTCTAAACTATAGACTACACTATAGTCTAGACTATTGACTGCACTATAGTCTAGACTATAGACTGCACTATAGTCCAGACTACACAATATTCTAGACTATAGACTACACTATAGTCAAGACTATAGACTATACTGTACTCTTTAGTTTAGACTGTAGACTATACTACAGTCTAGGTTATAGACAACACTGTACTGCAGACTATACTATTGTTGTATGAAATCTTAATATCAATTTTACATAAATATATTTTGACCTAAAGTTGTTCAATTTCATTAGAAATAAAATATTAATTATTTAATAATTTGAAATTTTTAATTGATGCTAAATAATGACTTAATTTGATTAAATCATACATACTGATTTCATTTTTATAGTTTTTTTCTTAAGAGAAAAAAAGTTATTAATTTATTAAAATTGTCTAACATTGAATTGGGTTTTTTCGCTTTAAAGGTGTTCAAATTGTCAACTCATGAAGTACTGCTTTTTTTATAAAGTTTTTTGTTATAAAAGCTTGATCATAAAACTCATAAATATTTATTTGTTTATGTTTTTTATTTATTTTTTTATAACAAACTATATTATTAATTTTATTATTTTGCAATATTTATATGCAACTGCTGCCTGAGAAACGTTTCTGGGTTTTTATACAATTTTGCAATTGTTTTTTTTTTCTATAGATTTCTAATTATTATTATTTTTTTTTAATAAAAATGAAAAAGAATAATTTAATGTTAAACTAAATAATTCATAAAAAACTTTAAACATATTGTCATTTTTATAATGACTTGTTAATTTGTTAAAGTGTGAAAATGTAGCTTAGGGTTAATTTTTTTCTTTTGAATTCCATTTTGTAAAAAATGTAATTATTTCTAGGTGATTTAATAAGAAAATAATTACATTTGAAAGCAAAGTTATGTTTTTTTAAGACCCAGTGGGAAATTTATATACAAATAAATTCCCTTGCTTTGATAGCCTCCTTGTGGAATGACAGGCACCATTACTCCATTATTGACTTAAAGGCAGGTTTGGTGGGTGATGATTATATAAAGTAATTCATTACATAATCATTTTTAATTACTAGTAATGAGCAATTACAATTATATGTTATTGTAATTGAAGTTTTGCCCATTACTATTACTTGTAATGTATAATTAACCAATGTAATTGTAATTAAGGCTTTACCGATTACAATTATTTGTAATTGAAAAACATTTACTATTACATGTAATAGTAAAGCCATTCACAATAACAAGTAAAATTCTTCAATTACAATTAGAAGTAGTTTGTACAACTTCAATCATAATGAATTGGTTAATGGTTAAATATATATTGAAAAGTTTCAATTACTTTATAGTAATCGTAAACTGTAAATTATTATGTAATCTACTACTACACGCGTAGTAAGATGTTTGCAATAAAATTGGGACTAAGTTTAAATTTTGATGAATGTATATATATTTAATCTATAGTAGGATTCTAGATTCTGTAAATAACACAGTCCGACAAATTTTTAACTTAGACACCAAAGTATATTTTTCCAAAGGAATGAGTCCCGTAAAATCTTTAGAACTTCTCCATCACATCTAGAATTTAAGATATCGAGTTCTAAAGTTTGAAAAACAATATATTTTCACTTAAAACTTGCTACAAAAATAAATCGGCTAAACCTTATATATTCCAATTTTTCACATGAAAATTGCTTTTGAATTGTTTTAAAACCTGTTGCAGTTGTTGAGATATCATCCCTTGAAGTTGATAGATTTGTTATGTTGAACCAGAAAGTAAGTTTGATTCGATTGAAATATTGTCAGATAGGTACAAAAATCATTAATATATCTAAAGCCATGAGTTTTCAAGCTTTAGGAACAGATATCTCGATGCACAAAAAAGACATGTTATATGTAAAGCTTTTTAAAGCAAATAGAATGGACTTTTAGATGACAAATAACATTTTACAAAAAAAGTTGTCTCATCGCTGTTATAGCGTCTTTAAAAGAGCCAAAATGGCGTTTTCTTAAATTTCAGTACACGATATCTTTAATCCCAAATGAGAAAGACAGATTGAGATTCACGGCTGCTCAATTTGCTCAAGAAACGTATAACTTAGTCTGAGGGATTCGACTGTTTTCAAATTATATTTCTCTGTGTTCTCATAGAGTCAAGAGAGCAATGGACGTCTATTACAACCGTCACAAGGTGTTGACAATGAAGTGTAAGTATAGTAAAAAGAGTTTTTAAAATGTAATAGGATTTTATAAATCGACTTTAGTATAATTAACGAGTGGACTTTTTATCGCAAAAAACCTAAGGCAATAAATCGAATTTATTGTAAAACAAGTATGAATGTATTGTCGAACATGGGCGACCATATGATACCCTACAACAGTCAGTTTATTTAATATGTTTTTAACTTTATTTCGGAATATTTTTGCTTTTTTATTAAAAAAGAGATTTTCTACAAGATGCCTATAGGGAAGGGAAGTAGGGGTAAATATGGGCCTATTCTTATCAATGTTGGCAGAGGAATTTACGTCTACTTCAAAGTTATGTATGTATAATTTAATCGTGTTATTAGTGTTTATAACTGAATTTTGTTTTTCAAGTCATTTTCTGAAGGGGAGTTTATATGGGGTCAAATAAGGCCCGATCATTACGAAAATCTATAGTGTCATTTAAAGTTGTATAAAACTAAGTTTTGCCGATTTCTGTTGACATAATAGAACATTTAACGTAATTTTAAGTCCAAAGGCCCTATTCGGGGGTAAGGTTGTATGGGGGCTAGGCGAAATAGTGGACCATTTTCAATAGCACTCGCAAAATAAGAGTATTGGCCAAATTATCAAGTTGTCTTGAAAATTGTGACCTGTAGCGTGCGCACAAGGTTTACATGGAAAGACAGACGGACGGACGGACGGACAGACAGATATAGCTAAATCGACTCAGAAATTGATTCTAAGCCGATTTCTGGGTCTAGGTCCAATATTTTTGGGCATTACAAACATCAGTACAAACTCATAATACCTTCTCCACTATGGTGATGATGGGTATAAAAAAGTCTTAAAATCGATTTTGCAAAAAATCGAAAATTCGAAAAAATTTCCTAAGATTTCTTACGGCTAAAAGCTTAACCGATTACTATACAATAATTCATCTGACGAGTGGAAAGATTCGATCAAAATGGAGACCCTTCGACACTGCTAGACTGTTGATCTAATACCATGCAATATTATATCTGAGTGGAGTTAACCTGTAAAAATAGTGTTCCATCGACATTACTTGACTGTTAGCGCGCCTCGATAACGACCGACCACAAAACTCTTGCAAAAATATTAATTTTAAACTAAATGGGAATTATATTTTTATCCTATTGACAACTTTTTTTGTTAATTATTATTATTATTTGTTTTACGACTTTGTAAATCATTTTTTAATAATGATCTGTTTAATAAGCTTAAACAGAATAATGGGATAAAGTTGGATTAAATAATTTATTATTGTTGTTGTTTTGTACATTTTAATTGCTTAGATTAATAGGTGTAATGGAATGTTGATTGATTTGCAATGATTTATTAGAACTGACAAAATAGCTAACGATACCCTACAATAAAGTGTAATTATATTTTGATGATGATGATTATGACTAATGAATAAGAAATTTATTTGTTTTAAAAAACGCAATAAGAAAATATTTTTCAATTAAAAGTTTTATAAAAGCTTTATAGAATATGAAAAAAAGTATAAAATAATTTGTTAATTGTAGGAAATAATTTCAAGTTTTAGATATAGATTTGCCAAGTAAATTAGAATTCGAGACTTCTAACATTAAGAAAAACTAGCGACTACACTGGACAGAGTAAATTACTTATGATAGAGTGAAAAAATCAAAGTTTTCATAGATAATATTTATAAATTCCAACCTTTCTATTTTTTTTTTTTATTAAAACTTAAACATAAATTTTATTTATTTAAATTATTTGATTTGTCTGGTTGTTATGCAAAAATCTTTCAAAAAAAAAACCCAGTCTGTTAGTGGACGTTATGATATTTTTTCTAAAGTGGTGACATTTATGCAAAGAATTTTGACACATTAACGCCCATACTATAACGTTTTTTTTTTCTCTATGATTTCTTAGAAAACGTCATATGCTTGGAAAAAGTAAAGAATTTATAATATTAAACAGACAAATGCTTCAAATGAAACTTGTCAATATCAAAAATCAGCTGGAGCCGCAGTTAAAAGCAGCGGGTTGTCTTAAACCTGAAGTATGATTTGTAATCAAAGATTTGTTTGGTTTTAATTAATATTTTTTTTTTCTCTGTTTCTTACTTGTTAACTTAGTTTATATTAAATCTTGGTTTAATACCAGAAAAAGCCTAATTTAAATAATACACAGTTGGTTTTTTAAGTTTAGATTATAGTGATTACTTAAGGTAAGACGGTACACTGTGCTACGGCGAAAAGGTCAAATTGTAAAATGTATTAAGTTTTTTTTCTTGGCAAAAAAGTCCATTATTTTGCTGAAATTTTTTATTGAAAAATTTTTATTGAAAAATTGTAGTTTTCGTAAAAATTTCAGTGAATAATCGAATTTTTAGTAAAAATTGGATATTTAGTAAAACTTCGCAAATTAAAAATTCAATTTTTTGTAAAATTTTATTTTTAGTAAATTTTAGAATTTCAGTAAAATTTGTAAAACATCGGCTTGAAATCGGTTTTTAAGCATAAAATAGTATTTTTTCAGAAAATATGTTTTTAAGTCCAAATTTGGATTTTTAGTGAAACTTTTGATTTATAGTGAAAATTTAAATTTTTAACGAAAAATTGGTGTTTTAGTAAAAATTTCAGTAAATAATCGAATTTTTTGTAAAAATTGATAGACATTATTTTTATGATTTTTCTTGTTGAAAAATTTTGTCCATTAGAAATTTCTTCAAGGCCTTTTCTTGTCTTTAACAGACTAGCGGATAAACTGATAGACGAAA
Source organism: Lucilia cuprina (assembly GCF_022045245.1). NCBI lineage: Eukaryota > Metazoa > Arthropoda > Insecta > Diptera > Calliphoridae > Lucilia > Lucilia cuprina. Next base: position 9,459,780 of record NC_060950.1, read on the forward strand.
TGGCGGACCCATGAAGAATATTTTGATGGTTGTGGGTAAGGTGTGATGCACACATTTGAAATATCTCAGAAACTATTGCAAGCGAGGGGCCATTTAAGTATCAATATGTATATTTAAGATACAAATAAGGGGCGTGGTACCACCTATATGAGTTAAAGAGAAAAATTCGAATATCTAAGAAACTAATAGAGCTAGAGTTGTTTAATTTAGCAAAGAAACTTTGAGAACCATTAAAAACAATTGAGTTATAAATGGACGGATAGATATTGAATAAAATACAAAAAATCTTATATCTGGGAAACTATTAGAGCACGAATCTTCAAACTTTTCATGGGCAACTTGGTATCATATATCAATTTTCTAGATAATTGGATGAAATTTGGCACATGAGCTTTTCGTATATATGAATATTGATATCAAATCGTAAAGGGGTTTTTATTACACCCTACATCACTTTAGTGAGGAGGTTTTATTAGGTTTGTGCTGATGTTTGTAACACCCAAAAATATTGGGGATTGTTCTGATGTTTGTAACACACCCAAATATATTTGTCCTTAGCCAACTTAAAGTATACAGATCGACTTACAACAGTTTTCTGACTCGATTAAGGCATGTCCGTCCTAACGTCCGCCGGTCCATGTTCAAGGTACAAATATCAATTTTAAAGATAATTGAATGAAATTTTATTTTTGGTCTCAAGAACAAAGCCTATTTTTAGCTAGACCCCATACAACAGAACTCCCGCAAAAAGGCTTTAAGCTTATAATTATATTATGAATTGTATATGGAAAAAAAGCGGCACAACTTAGTTTTATGCAAGCTTTGACGATCATTCACAATTTTATAAAAATCTAGCCTTATTGGCCCTTCTCGCCATACAAAGTCCCCTCCATAATATGTTTAAAATTTAATTATAAATGCTAATATCGAGATGGAATTTAGCACAAATGAATTTTACGTAATTATACATATTATCGGATTCGGTCTTTATTCACCCCTAGCCACCATATAAAGCGTATTTTCGAAAATTTACTTTACGTTCATAATTTTCTTAAATGTAACAGATACAAGGAATTATCAAGTAGAGTAGAAATAATACGGTATTGGAAGATGTGGCCCTATGGCGAATGGTCCCCCTTATGCCCTACTTAGTACAATCGCTTACAAGTAATTATAAAAATCAGTCAATGTAAATCGTAAACAGCTTCCATATCACATCGGAGAAGCTTACTAATGCATTTCAATGTATTATATAAAACATTATTAATAAGACGTTATTAAAGCACTTCTATGTAATCAGAATTATAAGTAGTAGTCATTGAAAACTATTTTAATAGGAAAACTATTTTAATGGATAATTGGTGCCATTTATAAAACTATTTAATATAGAAAATTCAATTTACCCTAAACTTTAAACTTAAATAAGAAAGCAGTCATAGGAGACCAATAATATTTATACCCTGCACCAATTATCATAAATCATAATAATAAAAATATTTCACTTAAAACTTACCTTTTTCAAATAAACGTTAAAATCCACAAATCTTTTGGCTGCAAATGTAATAATTTCCAATTATAACTGGTTATAAAAATTGCATCCATTATCACTATTAATATGTAAAATTATAAAAATTTATTTTTATTATTATTACACTTTCAAAACAAAACACAGCGACACACACACATAAAAGAAATATTTCCTTATTTGCTTACTCTTAAAGCATTTTATTGCTATTTTTTTACATATAAAAAATAAAACACTTTTACATTATTTAGCCATTTTTTTATAAATTTATATATTTAAAACACTGAAACGAAATAGAATAAATTTAAAATTTATATATATTTGTGGTAATAGTAGTAGCTTAATTCAAATTATTATTATAATTTATTATGATTATATTTTTTTCAATTATTAACTATTTTGAAATGTGTATATGTATGCAAGTAAACGTTAGATATTTTCATATGATTTATTAAAGAAAATAGAAAAAAAGAGCACGCTTTTAACAAGTGATCAATAGTATTTGAATAAAAACAAAAAAAAAAAAAAACAACACAAAACGTTATAATAAAACAAATAGAATGAAAGTTATACAAACAAATAACATTTTAATAAAATTACTTTTTTTATTCTTTTTATCGTTAAAGATGAAATAGTAATGAAATTATATTAAAACTTAAATTTGTAGAATAAAATAATACTCGTAAAAAAAACAAAAAAATAACGAACATTTTTGTTTTGAAATATTTATAACAAAATAAAACCGACAACGAGCAACGTTTGTTTAAGTTGAATAAAAAGCCTGATTTGAAATGTAATGAAATCTAGACGATCTTGTATTAGTTAAAACACTTACACACACACAAACACACACACACATAGGGATCAACCACACAATACAACGCCAACAACAAGTGTTTTTTCCGTTGTCTTTAATCGATCAACCGAAGAGAGAATTAAATTTTAATATAAAGCTAGAGAGAGACTTTTAATTGATTTAAAATCGACATAAAGATGGCGCTCTATTCGTAAACTCACACACACACATATGAAGAGTCTTCAGACCAATCAGTGTTGTCAATATTTTGTCAACATTTCCCATTTAAACATGGGACAAAGTCCGTTAGAAACCGTCAGATTTAGGTTTTGGCGAAAACTGATAGATTACATTATAGAGCAGACTATAGACTAAACTATAGACTAAACTATAGACTAGACTATAGACTAGACTATCGACTAGACTATAGACTAGACTATAGACTAGACTATAGACTAGACTATAGACTAGACTATAGACTAGACTATAGACTAGACTATAGACTAGACTATAGACTAGACTATAGACTAAACTATAGACTAGACTATAGACTAAACTATAGACTAGACTATAGACTAAACTATAGACCAGAGTATAGACTAGAATAGACTAGAATATAGACTAGACTATAGACTAGACTATAGATTACATTATAGATTAGACTAAAACTTAACTATAGGTTAAACTATAGACTTAACTATTGACTAGACAATATACTAGACTGTAGACTGGACTATAGATTAGATTAAAGACTAGACTATAAACTGTACTCGTTTGTAATTACTTCACTTTTTATGTGAATTATTTAATATTTATTACGAATTATTGAACTTGAAAAATCTGCAAAAATCTTTTTTACAGCTATTGCCATTTCAAAAACTTAAGATTGGACGAGAAAATCGTAAAATTGGCAACACTTCGACCAATAATATCAACGAGAAATGCAAATTATACCGACAGAGATGGAAAACCGGCACGAATAATCTAAAAATTTTAATATATAGTTATTGTAGAGATTGGTCATGATAATCGTCTTTCTCTCAAATATAAGTCAAATATAAATCCCTCAAATTCAATCTGCTAGTAAAATCACTGTTTATCAAATTAAAATTCTGTAAAAAGGTATAAAAAACAACATTAAGAAGATCATAATGTTTTTTGTATGTCATCGATTTGACGAAACCACATTTTAACCGAGAATGTTATAATTTTTTCCCCCATTTTCATTTACATTATTTTGTAAATTCATTATTTTATTTCATTTTCTTACTGAAATTTAATACAAAAAGTCTAAATGTTGATATTGACACTTTACGCTTAAGTGATCCACTTTTATAATGTATTTATACAATAATAACGACAGCGCAACAGTATTTAAGCGCCTTCTCTAACGAAAAAAAATGTCGGCATTAGAAACAAAAAAAATTAAAAATATTTTTGTATATTATTTTTAATTTACATTTATATGAAGTGTATAGTAGTTGTTTGTGTTTTTTTTTCTCTATTAATCATTTTAACAAAGTTTCCAGACCAAATGGCTTACATTCATCATGTATCTAGCTATAGTATTTGTGTAATAGAGGAATCATCCATATATCTTTTATTTAGCAGTAGATGTTTAAAGGTATTAAAGTTTTTTAAATATCATGTATTCTAAGGTTTTCCTCATTTACGAAATTGACTCCAAATTTCAATTCTTTTAAATAACTTTTTACCCACACAATTAAATTAAAAATCGGATGAGAATATTTAGTTTTCTATATTTGCAGATGACTAACAGAGATCCTGTGTATGTTATAGGAGAAGACCTTGAACCTATATAAATATTTAATTGCGAACGTCATTAAAATGTCGTCATTTAAAGTTCCTGAATCTTACTTATCTTTCATGATTCTTACTGATCTTTCAGATCATGAACATTATGTTCAAGGTATTCCTGTTAGATCAGTGTAAATCGATATGATCTATATAGACCTTTCATATGAATTCTACATTCCGCAATTATGATTACAACGCGTCTTAAAGACGATGTCCCAACTGGCTAATGATCATAACGTGAGATTGCAGCACAATAGCGAGTTCTAGTCAGATCAATTACGCAACTAATAATTTCAATGGGATAAGACTATATAATCCCAATTGCATGTTTGTATAGACCCAAAGAACAAAGGATTTACCAAACATAGTTTAGTAATCTTCTAGTACCCCTGCTCTTTGCGTTTGAATCAAATATCTAAAAGGTAAGTTAATGTGAGAATGTGTTCCGGAAAATAGTTTCTGGGAGACAGAATAGAAGAAGTTGTGTTTGTGAACGAATGTGGCGGGGAATACATCTGCAGAATATACAGACGGTACGGCTGAATAAGGAGTTTTCCCTATAAGCGATTTATAGTTCAATCGACCACTAATGCGTTTGTTCTAAAAGAGAAACATGTACTGAGCAAATATTTTAATTTATCGAGAAAAAGTTCCCTAATATCACTGTTCTATCATTTTAATATCGAGAGAGCAGTGAAATACACTCTACATTGCTACGATGTTGTAGTGAATCAATAGTGTTGGATATCCTTCTGTCACCAAGGGGTACTATTGCTCTTTCCTGTACGTGGTCGAGTAATTCCAAAATATAAAAATTGTTACTTATCCGTTGTTGAACGATTTATATGATTTCAGAAAAAGCTCGAAATAAGTGTACAACACCAAATACAGTTCCGCACTACCTATTGAACATACCACTTAGTTACCATTAGCCACTGACTGTATACATGCTTGTTCTACGCGAAAGTCAATCGTCGCCCCATAGATTTTAAGCGTCCACTCTCTCGCTTAAAAGGCGACATTAAAAGGACGACAATCTTCACCCTTATTTACAAAGAGTACTTCAATAACGAAAGACGAATTAGAGACAATCAGGTAATTAGATGTTAGTTAAAATCACTGTCTTTTTTGGAATGCAAGGACTCTTTGTCAAACTGCTGCAACATGGCAATTTACACAGATGGTATAAGTAGGGTTCTATAGTTGAAACGAAAAGTCTAACTAGGGTTCTATAGTTGAAACGAAAAGTCGTATTTTTGCACTTAGTTAAAAGTCGACTTGTCAACTTTTTGCATTTTATGAAAAGTATATTTTTCGGCTTTTCGACTTTTTTCATTTAATTAAAAGTTTACTTTTCGACTTTTAGTATTTTTTTCGACTTTTCGACCTTTTCCGACTTTTCGACTTTTTCCGATTTTTTTCGACTTTTTCGGATTTTTCCGACTTTTTTCGATTTTCAGCTATTTCCGACTTTTCGAGTTTTTTCGATTATTTTAGAGTTTTTGACTTTTTTCTCAAAATTCTGTATTAAAGGATAAAAAGGTATTTTTTTGAGGTTTTTATGAGTTTTTTCATATTACTTCCAAAGGAAAAATTTTGGATGAAAAGCACTGAGTTCAATCCCAGTTTATGTCGACTTTTTATTTTTTTATAAATATTCTATAATAACTTATTTCCAACCAAACAATAATTTCGACTTTTCGACTATTTTCCAACTTTTTCCGACTTTTCGACTATTTTCCGACTATTTTCGATTTTTTTGACTTTTTCCCACCTTTTATTTGCAACTTTCGACTTTTTTCATAGATTATAGTCGAGTTATCGACTTTTTTTGAACAAAATAGTCGACTTCGACTTTTTTCGACAAAAAGTCGATTGTTCGATTATTTGAAAGTCGATTTATAGAACCCTAGTATATACACACTGATGTTACATTGTTAGAGACCGAGAAGTTCAGAACCTGACAATGGTTTTCAACATATCAGTGAGTATAGATATAAGTTTAGTACTTTTGGCAAAATTCGGACGATTAATAGTAAAAATCGTGTTTAGTACATTTTTGTTTATTAATTCCAAATCGTCCAAAGTGAATGTGAATATTTAAGTGAAAACTTTTTGATTATTAATTGATACTTTTTAAATTGTCAAAAACGAAAATAAAACTACATATACAATCTTACATTTTGTAAGATCAAATTTTGTTGTTCTTTTATATTCGATTAGGGCAGCGATGTACCAAGTTTATTATTGGTGTAGAGATAAAAAATAGTTGGGTTCCATGAATCATGGGTTCCTCAGAATATTGATTATAATTTTTATAGTAAAGAATTCATTCTTTTAGTACTATTAGATGAATCCAATTAAAATTGTATGCTACATACACACACATAAAGCAATATGTTCTAAAATTATATGTGCGAATACTAAAAATAGCATAGAACAATTATTTAAAGCGAAATTAATATTGAAATGAATTAATTATTTTGAGATCTGTTTCATGTGTCTGCGGATGAGACAGTGTGAGTGCGTGTATTACTAACTAAAATATCAACAAACAACAACTATAACAATTAAACAACACACACACAGTATTACAAACAAACATATAATGTATAAAAAAATTGTGAATAATAATCATAATAATAATGAAATGTAAGTATTCGGTACAAATATTAAAAAAATGTACTAACTTATACATATATATGTACAATGTACATGTAAAAAAAACAGCCATACACACATATGTATGTACAAATATATGTATGCATTTGTTACTTAAGTATGTTTGGATTTATTAGCATCGTGTTTTATATTTATACATGTATTTTTATAAGATAATAATTTAGCAAGGCCGGGGGTGGTTGGGTTGTTTGGTTTGGATGGCTGACTGACTGGCTTGAAATTTAAACTGAGACTGGCTGGCCTGGCGTCTATATAAAAGTAGTTGTTGTGGTTAAATCTTTTGTTCTCTTTTTTCTTTATAATATACGTAATAATGAATTTATTTTTTGCTTCGTTCCGTTAGGAATACATACAATATATATTTTCGAAACTATAAATTATATACAGTATATTCTGAATACTTATAGATAAAGCATAGACAAGGTCCTTATCGACAGGATAACTATGGATTAGTTTCTAGTTTAGTTCTAGTTGACTTGTAGTTCTATTATAGTTCAGTTCTAGTTCAGTTCTAGTTCTAGTTTAGTTCTAGGTCAGTTCTAATTCAGTTCTAGTTCAGTTCTAGTTCAGTTCTAGTTCAGTTCTAGTTCAGTTCTAGTTCAGTTCTAGTTCAGTTCTAGTTCAGTTCTAGTTCAGTTCTAGTTCAGTTCTAGTTCAGTTCTAGTTCAGTTCTAGTTCAGTTCTAGTTCAGTTCTAGTTCAGTTCTAGTTCAGTTCTAGTTCAGTTCTAGTTCAGTTCTAGTTCAGTTCTAGTTCAGTTCTATTTCAGTTCTAGTTCAGTTCTAGTTCAGTTCTAGTTCAGTTCAAGTTCAGTTCTAGTTCAGTTCTAGTTCAGTTCTAGTTCAGTTCTAGTTCAGTTCTAGTTCAGTACTAGTTCAGTTCTAGTTCAGTTCTAGTTCAGTTCTAGTTCAGTTCTAGTTCAGTTCTAGTTCAGTTCTAGTTCAGTTCTAGTTCAGTTCTAGTTCAGTTCTAGTTCAGTTCTAGTTCAGTTCTAGTTCAGTTCTAGTTCTAGTTCAGTTCTAGTTCAGTTCTAGTTCAGTTCTAGTTCAGTTCTAGTTCAGTTCGAGTTCAGTTCTAGTTCAGTTCTAGTTCAGTTCTAGTTCAATCGTTTTGGTTGTGTCGTTTGTAGATAAATGCATATAAATATTAAATGTAAAGGGTATTTAAGTTTCGGCATAGCCGATGTAGGACTCTAATTTGTTTATTTTAGTTTCATTTTTTTTGCTTAAAGTTGCTTCTTTAGAATATTGTTTTATTTAATTTTCTTCGGTTTTTTTTGATATCATATTGTTGTTTTATTATAATTTTATTTCTTTATGTTGTCAAGTAATAAAATAAATTTTTTTCTTTTAGTTTTTTAAAAGATTTCTGAGTAATGTAAACAAACAATGCTGAAATTCTAAATAAAAACATTATGATTAATATTTTATATTAAAAAAAATCATAATAAATTAGTTCAAGCAGTAAGAAAAAATTCTTTAGAAGATTAAAAAAAATTTCCCCAAAAAATAAAAAAAAGCACTAGTTAGAGAGTCCGACTTTATGTAGAGGCTTATGTAGTCACCATAAAAATCTGCACGTACTAACTAACTAACTAACCAACCAACCAACTAACTAACTAACTAACTAACTAACTAACTAACTAACTAACTAACTAACTAACTAACTAACTAACCAACCAACTAACTAACTAACTAACTAACTAACTAACTAACTAACTAACTAACTAACTTACTAACTAACTAACTATCTAACTAACTAACTTACTTACTAACTAACTAACTAACTAACTAACTAACTAACTAACTAACTAACTAACTAACTAACTATCTATCTATCTATCTATCTATCTATCTATCTATCTATCTATCTATCTATCTATCTATCTATCTATCTATCTATCTATCTATCTATCTATCTATCTATCTATCTATCTATCTATCTATCTATCTATCTATCTATCTATCTATCTATCTATCTATCTACTATCTATCTGTTATCTGTCTTCTATCTATCTATCTATCTATCTATCTATATCTATCTATCTATCTATCTATCTATCTATCTATCTATCTATCTATCAATCGATCTATCTATCTATCTATCTATCTATCTATCTATCTATCTATCTACCTATCTACCTATCTATCTAACTATCTAACTATCTAACTAACTAACTAACTAACTAACTTATTTACTAACTAACTAACTAACTAAATGACAAACTAAGTAACTAACTAACTCACTAACTAATAAAATAACTAACTTACTTATTAACTCACTTACTAATATGCATCTTTTTAAACTCTTCCTTAATTAAAATTTACTTAATAATAGAAAATAACGTGGAATTTCCTATTTTCACATTTAATTTTCCATCTGACAATAGTATGTGTGGAAAACATTCTATGCACCTGTTGAGTTAATTTAAATATCTTTCATTTCCATACTACATAGTAACTATTATGCTTGAACGCTCAAACAATTTATATACCTATGCAGTCCGGCAAACATTATAAATTTTAACTGGTTTCTTTTAAGAATCTTTTATTTGCAAAATTTTTCCAACTTTATTTTCAATTAAGTATGTATGTGTGTAACAAAAATGTGAACATACTAGAGTATATTTTATACATACATACATAGTACTTACATTTTTATACTTATCGACTTACATACGAACACTTGTGTTCACATTGTTAAATATTTTAAGAAATAAGAAATCACCATTAATTTAAGCAAAATTCTTTGATCTTACATAACTTTCGTTAAAAGGAATGTTAAAAAATGTTAGATTTTCATAACTAAAGAAATTAAATTGTTGACATTTTATTATATCTTTCTTTCGTTTTCTTTTCAAATATTTACTTAATGTGAACGTACCTTTAGTTTAATATTGATAAATTTAAAAATTTATCAACTGTAACTAATGAAAATATTGGTAACCATGTACTATTATATTATACAAATATCTATGTACATAATACATATATTATATATATAACAAAAATTCTATATATCTCAATTTTTTTTTTATTCTCTTTGTAAAGTATTTGATAAAAAGTAGCTTTAAAGTTGAGCAAACCTATAAAAATAATGTACGAAATTATAAAAAAATACGCATACGGTTTTATAAACACATATATAATGTACGTTTATTATGGTGGCCCCCAAATCGAATACAATGATATTTCAAATTTTATATCTTGTAGGGATAAATTTAAATAGATTTTCATGGTAAGGAATATCAGTAACTTTGATGTTTTGGAACCACACTAATGTTTATTATTGACCATTGAGAGAATTTTAAAAGAATGGTCCTAGCAAATATTTTGAGTGTGAAAACAATGTTACCATAATATCAGTTTTTTCTCGGTTGTATTTATTGACCTATTAAGAGAAATGGACTTTAATGTATTAATTTATCTTTTATTATTTATACACACAACTGATTTCTATGACTTCGTTTAATAGATCAAATAATTTCCTAGCTAAAATAAAATGAAGTACTACCAAAAGAATAACATTTATCATCACATCAAAAGAAGCACTAAGTGAATTTGTTTATTGACTTCCAAAGAAGTTAAAAAAGAATCCAATTATGAATAAAAACCATTTCATTTTCTAGCTGGATGAGTTCAGAATTTGTAAATTTGGAAACCTACGACAAGCCTGTGTTAAAAACATTACTTCTTTAGGTCGTTTCAGTACTTCCATGGAGTAAATTCTATTTCTTGTTGGCTTTATTGAAAGTTCTTTATACCCTACACTGGGCTGATGTTTGTAACATAAAAAATATTCGTCCTACACCCTTCTTAAAGTATAACAATTGGCTTAGAATCGTTTTCTGAATCGATTAAGTTATGTCCGTCTTGTTGTCCATGTAAACCTTGTGCGCCAGATACAGGCCGCAATTTTTAAGGATAGTAACCCTTACTCCCCTATGAGCCCTCTTGAAAAAATATCTTTTTTGTCAAAAATAAGTAAAAATATTCCGGAATAAAATGAAAAAAAAACAAATCAAATGCTTTTTTTCAATCCACATTTTTATCATACAGACAGGTATTGTCATTAATCTATTAGTAAAAGAATATGCACCAGACAAGGATTATACCACTGAACAATCTATGTAGTAGTCTGCAGACTAATCTATTATCTAATCTATTTATCTATCTATCTATCTATCTATCTATCTATCTATCTATCTATCTATCTATCTATCTATCTATCTATCTATCTATCTATCTATCTATCTATCTATCTATCTATCTATCTATCTATCTATCTATCTATCTATCTATCTATCTATCTATCTATCTATCTATCTATCTATCTATCTATCTATCTATCTATCTATCTATCTATCTATCTATCTATCTATCTATCTATCTATCTATCTATCTATCTATCTATCTATCTATCTATCTATCTATCTATCTATCTATCTATCTATCTATCTATCTATCTATCTATCTATCTATCTATCTATCTATCTATCTATCTATCTATCTATCTATCTATCTATCTATCTATCTATATCTATCTATCTATCTATCTATCTATCTATCTATCTATCTATCTATCTATCTATCTATCTATCTATCTATCTATCTATCTATCTATCTATCTATCTATCTATCTATCTATCTATCTATCTATCTTCTCTATCTATCTATCTATCTATCTATCTATCTATCTATCTATCTATCTATCTATCTATCTATCTATCTATCTATCTATCTATCTATCTATCTATCTATCTATCTATCTATCTATCTATCTATCTATCTATCTATCTATCTATCTATCTATCTATCTATCTATCTATCTATCTATCTATCTATCTATCTATCTATCTATCTATCTATCTATCTATCTATCTATCTATCTATCTATCTATCATCTATCTATCTATCTATCTATCTATCTATCTATCTATCTATCTATCTATCTATCTATCTATCTCTATCTATCTATCTATCTATCTATCTATCTATCTATCTATCTATCTATCTATCTATCTATCTATCTATCTATCTATCTATCTATCTATCTATCTATCTATCTATCTATCTATCTATCTATCTATCTATCTATCTATCTATCTATATCTATCTATCTATCTCTATAATATCTATCTATCTATCTATCTTATCTATCTATCTATCTATCTATCTATCTATCTATCTATCTATCTATCTACTATCTATCTATCTATCTATCTATCTATCTATCTATCTATCTATCTATCTATCTATCTATCTATCTATCTATCTATCTATCTATCTATCTATCTATCTATCTATCTATCTATCTATCTATCTATCTATCTATCTATCTATCTATCTATCTATCTATCTATCTATCTATCTATCTATCTATCTATCTATCTATCTATCTATCTATCTATCTATCTATCTATCTATCTATCTATCTATCTATCTATCTATCTATCTATCTATCTATCTATCTATCTATCTATCTATCTATCTATCTATCTATCTATCTATCTATCTATCTATCTATCTATCTATCTATCTATCTATCTATCTATCTATCTATCTATCTATCTATCTATCTATCTATCTATCTATCTATCTATCTATCTATCTATCTATCTATCTATCAATCTATCTATCTATCTATCTATCTATCTATCTATCTATCTATCTATCTATCTATCTATCTATCTATCTATCTATCTATCTATCTATCTATCTATCTATCTATCTATCTATCTATCTATCTATCTATCTATCTATCTATCTTATCTTTACCTGTTAAGGAGTGACTCTCTGTTAAATGCGGATCTAAAGGGTATAACATTTTTCACAAATATTCTTCAAGGATTGTTGTCCTGATCTGGCAACCTCATTTGAGATTTTAAACCATTTATAAGTTCAAAGTAGTTTTCATGCAGTGTATTTTTTGTCGTGTTGTTGCTGTTGTTACTTGAACGTAATTAAAATATTACACTTGCTTTGTTGTTTTTGTATTTACATTTTTTTATTTTTTTTCTGCTGCTCTTCTTATACTTGAGTTATTTTAGTAGAACAGGAACGTAGAGTGAAACCAACAACAACTGCAAACATGCAAAAACTTTAAACAAGAGATGAAAACAACAACAATACCACAAAAAAAACGAATAATAATAAAATGAGCAGAAAACTTGAGAAAAACTTGTTCAGAGGAATTTTCTAATAAATCAATTAAAAAATATAGAAAAAATAACAAGACAAAGGAATTTCTACTTCTTTTCTTTATAGGAAAAAAAAGCATAACAAGAAGATGTTTAAAAAATGAAAATTGATGAAAAAATTATAAATTTTTTTTAAACCTAATGTTTCAATTCCATTAGCAGACAGTTTATAAGAGAGTGTGTGTGAGTGTGTGATGAGGGAGGGAGTCATTAAACTTTAAAACAATCTGGCAATTTCCGTTGTTTGTTTTCAAGTGTAAATGTGTAAGTGTGTGTGTTTAGGTTTAACTTCCTGTTTGAAAAGTTTGAATTTTGAAAAAGTTTACACTCACAAAAATTGCGAGATCAAGAGTTGAGCTCTTTACTTTTTTTAAATTTTCTTAAATAAATATGTATTCTCAAAAGTGTTTTTATAGTTTAAGTTTAAGTTTTTTGTATAAAAAAACAACTTGTTTTATTGTTGTTTTGTTTTATAATTTTCTAAGATTAAGTTGAGATAAAGTGTGGAATTTCTTTTATTTATTTTTTTTTTTTTCATTTGAAGGCAATCCATAATCGTATTGAAATTATATATTTTTTGTCGTTATCTTTTAGTATTTTGTTGTATTTGTTTTATATATATATATTTTTTTTGTATATTTTGGTTGTTGAATTTTTTTATTTTATTTTAGATTTTGCATTTATGAAGTGATTTGCCTTCTACCATCAACTTCATTTAAATATTTATATTTTTTTCTTTAATTTTTTTTATATATATTTTAAATTAGTAGTAAAACCACTTTTTGCTGTTGTTGTTATATTTTATTTTTTTATTGGAATTATTTCACAAATATAATCAACTGGTTATGATTTTTTTCAACAACTTTTTTTAAAACGAAAATTTTTTGCAATTTTTTTTGTAAATTTTTCATTTCTTGTAACAATTGCTGCTTAATTTTCTCCTTAATAAATAATTTTCCTTTTCACTTTATCGTGTTAAATTCAAATTTTTTTTACTACCACTACTACTCCTTTTTACCATTAACTTTCATGTTGTTGTACACTTATGTATGCTTGACATGATTATCATTTTATAATTTGTTAAATTTTTCAATTTTTCTTAAAATGAAAAAAAAATAAAAACATTTGTATCTTAACGATCAAATAATATTTAAATTCACTTTATTTGCATATACAACATACATATTTGTTAGGTATTTCTTTTTTTATTATTTTAAATAATTTTACTTTTATATGTTCAATTTTTGTGTTTTATTTATACTTTTTTCTTGAAAAAAAAATTAATAACGACCTGAAAGTTAGTTTCAGTTGATATTTTTTTCGAGCGCGTCTCACACGTTGTTGATTACGACTGACTTAAAATAACAGTTTGTATCAGTTGTTCAGCTTCACGTTGTGCTGCTTTGTTTTTTTATATATTAGGTGGAGGCAAAAGTTTTTGGTCAACAGAAATTTTCTATATTAATATTTATATAAACTGAGTTATTCTAATGCCATTGTGGGAAAAATTTCATTAAATAGATAATTTCTTATTTTGTTAGATCAGTTTTCTATAGATAACTTTTAGAACTTTAGTTAGATCAATTTTTAATTAATTTTAAAGAAAAGGTATCGAAGATCGAATTTCTTAAAACAACTTTTCACAAGATCAGTTTTCTGTAGACAACTTTTATTTAAATCAGTTTTCTATAGAATACTTTTCGTTCGATCAGTTTTTATAGCAAATTTTTTGTTAGATCAGTTTTCTATAAAAAAACTTTTCGTTACATCATTTTTCTATAAAATACTTTTTGTTCGAAATTTTTTATATAGAATACTTTTTGTTCGATCAGTTTTGTAAAGAATAATTTTCGTTCGATCAGTTTTCTATAGAATACTTTTCGTGCGATCAGTTTTCTATAAAAAACTTTTGGTTAGATCAGTTTTCTAAAAAGAAAACGTTTCGTTAGATTAGTTTTCTATAGAAAACTTTTGTTTAAATCAGTTTTTTATTAAATATTTTTCTTTCGATCAGTTTTTTATAGAACACTTTTCTTTAGATCAGTTTTCTGTAAAAAAGTTTAGTTAGATCAGTTTCCTATAAAGAATAATTTTCGTTCGATCATTTTTCTATAGAATACTTTTCGTGCGATTTTTTGTTTAAATCAGTTTTCTATTAAATACTTTGCGTTCGATCAGTTTACTATAGAATACTTTTTGTTCTATCAGTTTTCTATAGAATACTTTTCTTAAGATAAGTTTTCTGTAAAAAACATTTGTTAGATCAGTTATCTATAGAAAACAATTCGTTCGATCAGTTTTCTATAGAATACTTTTTGTTCGATCAGTTTTTTGTAGAATAATTTTCGTTAAATCAGTCTTCTTTAGAATACTTGTCGTTAGAACAGTATTCTATAAAAAAAACTTTTTGTTCGTTTAGTTTTCAATAGCATACTTTTCTTTAGATCAGTTTTATGTAAAAAACTTTTCGTTAGATCAATTTTCTATAAGAAACTTTTCGTTCGATCAGTCTTCTATAGAATACTTTTCTTTAGATCAGTTTTCTATAAAAAAACTTTTCGTTCCATCAGTTTTCTATTGAATACTTTTCGTTCAATCAGTTTTCTATAGAATACTTTTCTTTAGATCAGTTTTTTATAAGAAACTTTTCGTTAGATCAGTTTTCTATTGAATACTTTTCGTTCGATCAGTTTTCTATAGAATACTTTTCTTTAGATCAGTTTTCTATAAAAAACTTTTCATTAGATCAGTTTTCTATAGAATACTTTTCGTTTAATCAGTTTCCTTTAAAGAAAATGTTTCGTTAGATCAGTTTTCTATAGAATTCTTTTCTTTAGATCAGTTTTATATTGAATACTTTTTCTTGATTAGTTTTCTATAGAAAACTTTTGTTTAGATCAGTTTTCTATAGAATACTTTTCTTTAGATCTGTTTTCTATAGAATACTTTTCTTTAGATCATTTTTCTATAGAATACTTTTCGTTCGATCAGTTTTCTATAGAATACTTTTTGGTCGATCAGTTTTCTATAGAAAACTTTTCGTTAGATCAGTTTTATATAGAAATCTTTTTGTTAGATCAGTTATCTATAAAGAATTTTTCGCACGATCAGTTTTCTATAGAAAACTTTTCTAAAGATCAGTTTGAAATAAAAAAAAACTTTTCGTTAGATCAGTTTGCTATAAAAAACTTTTCGTTAAATCAGTTTTAATTAGAAGTTGTCTATGGAAAACTTTTTGTAAGATCAGTTTTCTATAAAAACCTTTCGTTAGATCAGTTTTCTATAGCGAACTTTTCATAAGATCAGTTTGCTATGACAAAACTTTTTGTTAGATCAGTTCATAAGATCACCTAACATTAGATCTGTTTTCTCTAAAAAAAACGTTTCGTTAGATGAGTTTTCTTTAAAATACTTTTTAATCACATTTCTATAGAGCACTTTAGAAAAGGAATCTATTTCTTTACTAAATTTATAGATCAGTTTTCTGTCTTTCTTTCCAAGAATGATATTTAACCAAATTTTCTAGATAAATTATCAGATGATGTTTTCTATAAAGAGTGAAAAACCAAAAGTCCAAACATTTTTTCTTCATACCCAAAACTTGACTACTAGTTGCTCTTGTATCATTTTCAGCTGATCGTGGTGGCTGTTGTTTTTGTTTTTTTTTTCGAATGTTGCTGTTGTTAGTGTTGTTGTTGTTGTCGTGTTTTACTCGTATGAATATTTTGTTCAACTCATTTGCTTAACATTGCCACAGGCCAACATAATAATATTATTATACTCTGTTTTATAACAACAACTATTAAAATAAAAATATATACAAAATATATATATACAACAACATTACTTGAACTTTAAGCAGTAATCTATAGATAATTTTCTGAAAAGCAAAAAAACAAAAAATTGTAAAAGAAAACACAAAAATTTTCTTGTACAAAGTTTTCCAAAGATTTTTCAATGTAAAATCAAAATTAATACAGTTTTTTTTAATTTTAAATTTTTTTTGACATATTTATCATTTTATAAGACTGGACTAAAATAAGTTTTCCTCACTTCTTAATTTATCTTTATTATTAATATTAATCTATAATTTTCATCAACTTTTGGTCGTAAAGAAAAATTAAAAAAAAAAAATACAGCACCATGAAATAGTTTAAGCCTATACGATTCCTAACACCTGTTCCACTAAAAGTTATAAAGAACAAAAAAAACATTTTCTACCAAACTAATGGAATCAATTTAAAATCAGGCTCCTACTACTTCATCCACCTCTACCACTTATTTACGGACTGTTTGCCACTACTCTTTGGTGCCATGATTATGTATCTCTGGTTAAAATATTTTAAATAAACCACAACAAAAATTTGTATTTTTTTGTTTAACAAACTTGTTTTCTAAGACTCTTCTAACGATAGAAAAAAAAATAAGCGAAATAAAAAGATACAAATAAGAAATACGTATTAAACGAAACAAAAAAAAAAACTTGATTTGATTTTAGTCTCATAACTACAACAAGAATTTTTTTTATTAAACAAATTACACTAATACAAAAGAAAGAAAAAAAATATCAACTTCTAAAAAGACAACACGTTTTTTAAATAAATTTATTAATTTATTTTATATTTATCTAAAAATTTGTTTTTGTATTATTTTTTAGCTTCGTTACTTTTAGAAGTTTATAGATTGAGTTAAAGAAAACAAATTACATTACTTTTACTACATTTTTAATTTCCCAAGCTTTACGATTAACAGCTTTTCTTCATAAACGATTTCGATAAAAGGTTTTTCTTTAGAAAAGTTTTCATAGTTTTCTATTGTAAACTTTCCTTTAGACATGCTGTTTACATAAATCTCTTTATTAAACGACTTTATTACATAAAGCTTTTTGTAAGAACAAAATTAGTCTAACATTTTCCTTAGATTGGACCAGTAGAAAAACTTTTATTAGGACGGCTTTCTTTAGAAAACTTTTCATTAGAACTGTTTTCTATAGAAAACTTTTCGATAGACATGTCTGCTATAAAGAGCTTTTTTTTAGACCGGTTTTCAATAGAAAGCTTCTTGTTACACCAGTTTTCTATAGAAAAGGTTTGACTATAGAAAACTTTCCATTAGATCATTTTTTTATAAAAAGTTAGACCAGTTTTCTTATAAAACTTTTCGTTATATCTTTCATTAGAAAACTTTTCATTAGACTAGTTTTCTTTAGAAAAGATTTCGTTAGACATGTTTGCAATAAAAAAAGCTATTTTTTAGACCGGTTTTCAATAAAAAGCTTTTTGTTACACCAGTTTTCTAGAAAAATGGTCTAACTTTTCGTTAGACCAATTTTCTATAGAAAACTTTCTATTAGACCAGTATTCTATAGAACACTTTTCGTTAGTCCAGTTTTCTATAAAAAAGTTTTCGCTAGACAAGCTTATTGTAAAATCTTTCCATTAGACTAGTTTTCTATGGAAAACTTTTCGTTCGACATGACTGCTATAAAAAACTTTTCGTTAGACCGAATTTCTACAGAATGCTTTTCGTTACACCAGTTTTCTATAGAAAACGTTTCATTAGATCAGTATTCTATAGGAAACTATCCAATAGACCAGTTTTTTATAGAAAACTTTAAATTAGTCCAGTTTTCTTAAGAAAGCTTTTTGTTAGACCAGTTTTCTATAAACAACTTTTCATTGAAAAAGTCTTCTTTAAAAAAACCTTTTCGTTAGACCAGATTTCTTATAAAACTTTTTGTTAGAAAAGTCATTTTTAAAAATCCTATTCGTTAGACCCGTTTTCAAGAGAAAAGCTTTTCGTCAGACTAGTTTTCTTATAAAATTTTCGGTAAGAAAAGTCTATTTTAAAAACCCGTTTGACGTTTGACTAGTTTTCTATAGAAAGCTTTTTGTTAGACCAGTTTTCTATAGAAAGCTTTTCATTAGGCCATCATTGGAAATGTCTGCTATAGAAAGCTTTTGGTTAGACCGGTTTTCTATAGAAGAACTCTTAATTAGTCCAGTTTTCCATAGAAAGCTTTTCCTTACACCAGTTTTCTATAGAAAACGTTTCTTTAGACCAGTTTTCTATAAAAAACTTTTCGTTAGACCAGTTTTCTATAGAAAACTTTTCGTTAGACCAGTTTTCTATAGAAAACTTTTCGTTAGACCAGTTTTCTATAGAAAACTTTTCGTTAGACCAGTTTTCTATAGAAAACTTTTCGTTAGACCAGTTTTCTATAGAAAACTTTTCGTTAGACCAGTTTTCTATAGAAAACTTTTCGTTAGACCAGTTTTCTATAGAAAACTTTTCGTTAGACCAGTTTTCTATAGAAAACTTTTCGTTAGACCAGTTTTCTATAGAAAACTTTTCGTTAGACCAGTTTTCTATAGAAAACTTTTCGTTAGACCAGTTTTCTAAAGAAAACTTTTCGTTAGACCAGTTTTCTATAGAAAACTTTTCGTTAGACCAGTTTTCTATAGAAAACTTTTCGTTAGACCAGTTTTCTATAGAAAACTTTCCATTAGACCAGTTTTCTATAAAAAAAAGCTTTTCCTTAGACCCGCCTTCTATACAAAGTTTTTAGTTAGAGCAATATTCCCTAAAAAAGTCTTTGTTAGTCTAGTTTTTTATAGAAATCTCTTGTTTAGACAATTTCCGTTAAACTAAAGCTTAAGCTTTCTGTAGTTTATTTAGTTTTTTTGCTAGAATTTTCTGTATAAATCTTTTCGTTAGGAAACTTTTATATAGAAAACATTTAAAATAAACAAATAATTCTGTAAGTTCAAATTTCTAAAGAGAACATTCTGAAGAAGCTTAGAAAAACTTTCTGAGGAATCTTGTCTAACGACAACTTTCTAAGTGAGCTTTTTCTAAAAAGAATATTTTAAGAAAACTTTTGTATAAAAAATCTGAAAAAACTTTAAATTTAAAAAACTTTCAAAGGGAAACTTTATAAGGAAGCTTTTCACAGAAAGAACTTTTTTGCAAAATAATCATTAATTAACTTTTTTATAAAAAGCCTTTTATAAAGAACCTCTTTTGCAGAGAGATTTCTGTAGTTAACATTGAAGCATTCAAATAGAAAATTTTTAACAAAACTATGTTAGGATTCTTTCCCCATTTTTTTTTAATTTTTATTAACGCTGCTGTCACCACTAGAAATCTATAATGCGATGGATATAGGGTGTGACATTGTCTATAAAAAGGCAAATATTCAGCATGTCATAAAATTAATTTATTATTAGTTTTCTTTTTTTTGTCTATTCTATCGTACTCGTATGCTAAAAGAAAAAAATAATAAATATTTAATACACAATAAATTTGTATACAATTTTACGATGATAGAAATACGAGAATTTATTAGCAAGAATTAACAATAAACAATAAAAGTTAATTATAAAATGTTAATTTAGTTCCATTAAATTTTCTCACAAACATTGAGTAAATAAAACAAATTAAAATCAAGCAGAAAAAAAAACGATTTTTAAATTGAAATATTTCACTATAACTATTGTTTTTAAAACCAAAATAAAACAATAAATTTTTGTTGACGTTTTTTGTTCTTATTTTTATTAATTTACATGAAACAAGCAAACAGATACCCAATTGGAAATATTGTAAAGTATTCTTAGAACTTGTTTTTTTTAATGTTAATTCCTTTAATATAACTCATACGTATGAGTGACCCACCCACTACTTATTCTTGAATAATGTTACTTATACGTCTGGGTGTTCTTTATATTAGAAGTAGTAAAGAATAACTGATCTCAATCGTGTTACAAAATTTCAATTCAAATTCAGCCTATAAACTGCAAATTTCTATTATTTCCCACAATATCTGTGCCACAGTGAATTTCTAGTTTTTTTTTTTCATTAAATATTTCATAATATTTTACTTCTCATAATTAAAACATTTTGTTGTTTTTATTAACTTCTAATGCTAATCATTTCTAACAAGTGTGAAAATACATGGCAAATTAAATAATTCTACAGTTAAATCGATAATTATCTTGAAAACACTTTTTTTCTTATTTTAAACACTTGTTATTCTATTCGTACCGCTACTGCATTCTATAACTGGCAGTTCATGCTTGATAAGTAGTATTTCCTCTCTCTATCTCTCCCCCTCCCACCCTCTAACACTCACTTGATTTTTAGATATAATGGCAGTACAACTGACAATAAATCATAATAATTATAATCATTTGCAACAATACACTGAAACGCTACTGTGACCAAGCCCAGCGAAATTAGTGATGGAAAAATAAGACTATTTTAATCAGTTAATTATTATGTGTAAAAAAACATAATAAGTATTGCTTAAGAAATGTGGAATAGATTGGTTGCTTGGTTGGTTATTAAAAGTTTCTTATTAAGTTTTCTTATCATAAACGTTTCTACATATAATATTTTCAATATTTTGTGGAGCAAATATTTGCTGGGAAAACTTTAATAACGAAAGGACAACTTTTCTAGAAAAAAAATGTATATAAGAAATAAAACTTTAGTAAGTTTGCAATAAAACTGTAATAAGTTGGTAATAAAACTTTCCTGATGATCCTGATAAAATAAAACTTTGTAATAAGTGAGTCAGTTAGCTAGTTAGTTACTTAGTTATTAAGTTATTTAGTTATTAAGTTATTAAGTTATTTAGTTATTTATTTATTTAGTTATTTATTTATTTAGTTATTTAGTTATTTAGTTATTTGGTTATTTAGCTATTTAGTTATTTAGTTATTTAGTTATTTAGTTATTTAATTATTTAGTTATTTAGTTATTTAGTTATTTAGTTATTTAGTTATTTAGTTATTTAGTTATTTAGTTATT
>NC_060950.1:9481709-9484979 GCF_022045245.1 Lucilia cuprina
TAGATAGATAGATAGATAGATAGATAGATAGATAGATAGATAGATAGATAGATAGATAGATAGATAGATAGATAGATAGATAGATAGATAGATAGATAAATAGATTAGATAATAGATTAGTCTGCAGACTACTACATAGATTGTTCAGTGGTATAATCCTTGTCTGGTGCATATTCTTTTACTAATAGATTAATGACAATACCTGTCTGTATGATAAAAATGTGGATTGAAAAAAAGCATTTGATTTGTTTTTTTTTCATTTTATTCCGGAATATTTTTACTTATTTTTGACAAAAAAGATATTTTTTCAAGAGGGCTCATAGGGGAGTAAGGGTTACTATCCTTAAAAATTGCGGCCTGTATCTGGCGCACAAGGTTTACATGGACAACAAGACGGACATAACTTAATCGATTCAGAAAACGATTCTAAGCCAATTGTTATACTTTAAGAAGGGTGTAGGACGAATATTTTGTTATGTTACAAACATCAGCCCAGTGTAGGGTATAAAGAACTTTCAATAAAAGCCAACAAGAAATAGAATTTACTCCATGGAAGTACTGAAAACGACCTAAAGAAGTAATGTTTTTAACACAGGCTTGTCGTAGGTTTCCAAATTTACAAATTCTGAACTCAACCAGCTAGAAAATGAAATGGTTTTTATTCATAATTGGATTCTTTTTTAACTTCTTTGGAAGTCAATAAACAAATTCACTTAGTGCTTCTTTTGATGTGATGATAAATGTTATTCTTTTGGTAGTACTTCATTTTATTTTAGCTAGGAAATTAATTTGATCTATTTTAAACGAAGTTCATAGAAATCAGTTGTGTGTATAAATAATAAAAGATAAATTAATACATTAAAGTCCATTTCTCTTAATAGGTCAATAAATACAACCGAGAAAAACTGATAATATGGTAACATTGTTTTCACACTCAAAATATTTGCTAGGACCATTCTTTTAAAATTCTCTCAATGGTCAATAATAAACATTAGTGTGGTTCCAAAACATCAAAGTTACTGATATTCCTTACCATGAAAATCTATTTAAATTTATCCCTACAAGATATAAAATTTGAAATATCATTGTATTCGATTTGGGGGCCACCATAATAAACGTACATTATATATGTGTTTATAAAACCGTATGCGTATTTTTTTATAATTTCGTACATTATTTTTATAGGTTTGCTCAACTTTAAAGCTACTTTTTATCAAATACTTTACAAAGAGAATAAAAAAAAAAATTGAGATATATAGAATTTTATGTTATATATATAATATATGTATTATGTACATAGATATGTATATATAATAATAGTACATGGTTACAATATTTTCATTAGTTACAGTTGATAAATTTTTAAATTTATCAATATTAAACTAAAGGTACGTTCACATTAAGTAAATATTTGAAAAGAAACGGAAAGAAAGATATAATAAAAATGTCAACAATTTAATTTCTTTAGTTATGAAAATCTAACATATTTTAACATTCCTTTTAACGAAAGTTATGTAAGATCAAAGAATTTTGCTTAAATTAATGGTGATTTCTTATTTCTTAAAATATTTAACAAATGTGAACACAAGTGTTCGTATGTAAGTCGATAAGTATAAAAATGTAAGTACTATGTATGTATGTATAAATATACTCTAGTATGTTCACATTTTTGTTACACACATACATACTTAATTGAAAATAAAGTTGGGAAAAATTTTGCAAATAAAAGATTCTTAAAAGAAACCAGTTAAAATTTATAATGTTTGCCGGACTGCATAGGTATATAAATTGTTTGAGCGTTCAAGCATAATAGTTACTATGTAGTATGGAAATGAAAGATATTTAAATAACTCAACAGGTGCATAGAATGTTTTCCACACATACTATTGTCAGATGGAAAAATTAAATGTGAAAATAGGAAATTCCACGTTATTTTCTATTATTAAGTAAATTTTAATTAAGGAAGAGTTTAAAAAGATGCATATTAGTAAGTGAGTTAATAAGTAAGTTAGTTATTTTATTAGTTAGTGAGTTAGTTAGTTACTTAGTTTGTCATTTAGTTAGTTAGTTAGTTAGTAAATAAGTTAGTTAGTTAGTTAGTTAGTTAGATAGTTAGATAGTTAGATAGATAGGTAGATAGGTAGATAGATAGATAGATAGATAGATAGATAGATAGATAGATAGATAGATCGATTGATAGATAGATAGATAGATAGATAGATAGATAGATAGATAGATAGATAGATAGATAGATAGATAGATAGACAGACAGATAGACAGATAGATAGATAGATAGATAGATAGATAGATAGATAGATAGATAGATAGATAGATAGATAGATAGATAGATAGATAGATAGTTAGATAGATAGATAGATAGATAGATAGATAGATAGATAGATAGATAGATAGATAGATAGATAGATAGATAGATAGATAGTTAGTTAGTTAGTTAGTTAGTTAGTTAGTTAGTTAGTTAGTTAGTTAGTTAGTTAGTAAGTAAGTTAGTTAGTTAGATAGTTAGTTAGTTAGTAAGTTAGTTAGTTAGTTAGTTAGTTAGTTAGTTAGTTAGTTAGTTAGTTAGTTGGTTGGTTAGTTAGTTAGTTAGTTAGTTAGTTAGTTAGTTAGTTAGTTAGTTAGTTAGTTAGTTAGTTAGTTGGTTGGTTGGTTAGTTAGTTAGTTAGTACGTGCAGATTTTTATGGTGACTACATAAGCCTCTACATAAAGTCGGACTCTCTAACTAGTGCTTTTTTTTATTTTTTTGGGGAAATTTTTTTTAATCTTCTAAAGAATTTTTTCTTACTGCTTGAACTAATTATTATGATTTTTTTAATATAAAATATTAATCATAAATGTTTTTATTTAGAATTTCAGCATTGTTTGTTTACATTACTCAGAAATCTTTTAAAAAACTAAAAGAAAAAAATTTATTTTATTACTTGACAACATAAAGAAATAAAATTATAATAAAACAACAATATGATATCAAAAAAAACCGAAGAAAATTAAATAAAACAATATTCTAAAGAAGCAACTTTAAGCAAAAAAAATGAAACTAAAATAAACAAATTAGAGTCCTACATCGGCTATGCCGAAACTTAAATACCCTTTACATTTAATATTTATATGCATTTATCTACAAACGACACAACCAAAACGATTGAACTAGAACTGAACTAGAACTGAACTAGAACTGAACTCGAACTGAACTAGAACTGAACTAGAACTGAACTAGAACTGAACTAGAACTGAACTAGAACTAGAACTGA
>NC_060950.1:9485079-9486593 GCF_022045245.1 Lucilia cuprina
AGTTATTTAGTTATTTAGTTATTTAGTTATTTAGTTATTTAGTTATTTAGTTATTTAGTTATTTAGTTATTTAGTTATTTAGTTATTTAGTTATTTAGTTAATTAGTTTGTTAGTTAGTTAGTAAGATAGTTAGGTAGTAAGTTAGTTAGTTAGTTAGTTAGTTAGTTAGTTAGTTAGCTATTTAGTTAGTTATTTAGATAGTTAGTTAGTTAGTTGCCAATTAATCTCTAATCAAAATTCATAAATATTTCATAATAAATCCAACAAATAATTTTTGTTCATCCATAAATAACATTAGAAAAATGTTTGTTACAAATTCTCAAACAAATAAACATTTTTATCTCTAAAACACAAAAAGTAAAAAATAAACAATTGTTGTGGTTGCACACAGACACAAACCAGCCGCATCAACAGCAATAACAACAATATAAAGTGCAAAAAAATGTTGGCAATTAAAAATTTAAATTAGTTAGAGTTTATTTTTAGAACAATTTATCTACAAACACACACACAAAAATAAAATAAATAAAATAATAATTGTGTAAACAATAGATGCAATAGTGTGAATTGAGAATAGATATTCGTACAACAATAAATAATTAATAATAACAGCAAATAACAACAACGACAAATATGTATCATATTTAGCGATCTCGTATATGACAGTCATGACAACTCTTAATACTTCTGTCAGTCAGTCTGACAGTCGCGGCTGGATATCATATGTAAGCCCCAACACAACAAGCCGCCCATTGTACCCGTTTTAATATTTTCTGTTTAATACTATGTGGTCATTTCAAACAATTTAGAAGTTGATATATTGTAACACCACCATTATGGAAAAGAGTATTTTCTTTTATTGTAGTGCGATCGAAAACTTTATACAATTCATCTGTTTATAGAATTTCTTACTACTAGGCATATATAAATAATATGAAATGTTTTAAAACTTCTGACAACAGTAGTTTTCAAACCAAAGTAAAAATTTTGAAATTAAAACTTTAATAAGCAATTGATAATGAATTAGCATGACTTTAAAGATGAAATCATTTTAAAATACTGTCCTTAAATATACATATGTAAAGTCAACATTTTATATTACCCTACACCAAAATGCTACAATAGTAGGATGTGCTTTCTTAGAAATTGAATTATACTTAATCAATAAAATTCAAATACTACAACTAACCCTACCCCCGTAGATTTAAAACGGAAAACATACGTCATAATTTAAAATAATTATTAGTTAATAAATAAGAAATCTTATCTTGAAAAGTCATACAAACCAGGTTTAAAATTAGAACAAATTACTGTGTGACATTTTATACTTAATAAAATTTATACCTGTTTACAATATAAAATATTATGTTCTAGTTCTAGTTCAGTTCTAGTTCTAGTTTAGTTTTAGTTCAGTTCTAAGTCAGTTCTAGTTCAGTTCTAGTTCAGTTCTAGTTCAGTTCTAGTTCAGTTCTAGTTCAGTTCTAGTTCAGTTCTAGTTCAGTTCTAGTTCAGT
>NC_060950.1:9486693-9487947 GCF_022045245.1 Lucilia cuprina
CAAATTCAAAACCTAAGCTCGACAACACCTCCTTTTTCTGCATACCAAATTTCATTAAAATCGGATTAACCGTTTAGAAGTTACCGAATTATTTCCCTCTTTTTTTTTCCTATACCACTGTGGCGGGGGTCGTATGATTAATGTGGAAATTCTTAGAAATTTTAAGAGAAATACATAAAAAATAAAATATTGTTAGCTCAATTTGTTTGAAAATAATAAAGCAACAAATTAAAATGATAATTTCAGCACGTTTTTATAATGTTATCAATTCGTTGAAATCAATTGATTAAAGTACGCATAAAAAATAATAATTAATTAATTAATAAGGAGAATATTGGATAACAGGCGCCAGGTTGGGATTTAATATTAAAACTTTTTTCTTTCCCCAAAAACTATTATTTAGTTATGTTTAAAAACTTATAGTTTTCTATATTGTGAGACCTTAAGGAGCTATTGACCACTTGATGATCTCTATGTCTTTCAATCACTTTAACAAGAAATTCAAAAATAAAGTAGAAAAATGCTTTGAACTCCTTTTCATCTAAATACACAAACATTCCACAGTTTATTAAGGTAAAATACAACGAAATCAAAATGCAATAAGAAAATAACGAAATAAAAAATGATAAAAATATTAACTAGAATACCTGCTGTTTAAAAATGTATAGATCATTTAACAGCAGATGCTGTTTTTGTTATTGCTGGCTGTTTTTGTTGTTAAATGCATTAACACAAAACATTACAATCACTTGACCAACATTCTACTTGTTCTTCTCCATTGGTTTTTCCTGATATCTCCTCCAGCATTTGGCTAAATGCACAACAATTGTGTGTGACGGCACATATGCAACATGCTGCAGTTATGAAAGGTATTAAAAACAGCATCGGCAGCAACAACAAAATAATAAAACACAAAAAAAGAAACAACTACAATCACCAGCAACTAAACATAATAATGTTGGAATCCTAGCATAAATTTATGCTGTAGCACCACACAACAACGACAACAAATAAAACAAATCCAATCACTTGCAATAATAACGAGTGATTATACAAAGCTGGTATAATAATAGCAACAACAATCAGCACCATTAACAACAACAGCCAACACTGACATCAACGGCCTATCCACAGCACCTTAAAGGATCTCTGTGTTGGTTAGGACCTTAACCACAACTAAAACATAACTTAAACAGAACCAGAATACAACTAGAATAGATCTAGGAGAGAACTAGAACAGCGCTAGGACAGAAC
>NC_060950.1:9488047-9489251 GCF_022045245.1 Lucilia cuprina
CTAGAACAGAACTAGAACAGAACTAGAATAGAACTAGAATAGAACTAGAACAGAACTAGAACAGAACTAGAACAGAACTAGAACAGAACTAGAACAAAACTAGAACAGCATTCAACTAGCGCTCTTAAAAAAATTTTTGAGAATTCTAATCTCGCAGTATAAACAGAGGACAAATAGAACCAAATTCTTAAGAAGATATCTTTGCCGAGTTTAACATTACACTCTTTGCAAAACTGTCTGCCTGTTGGACAGGCTCATTAATATGAGTTGATTTGCCAGTTTATTTTTTCTCCTTTTTGTCTTAATACTCGTATTGAATGCCTTTGATATTGTAGCTGCAAACATTTTTACTCCTTTTGATATCATTTCCCCTTCTCTCCTATAACCACTGCAGCAATGATGTTGCAATTATACTTTTTGTAGTCGTATTTTATAAGAAAATGCTGAAATTAAAAATAAACATTTTCCACTTAATGTTGTTAAAGTCTTTAAGGAAATTTGTTCAAAATCTCAAGCTTAAGCTGCAATACAACTGAAAACCACACAAACGAAAATAAAACTGCAAAAAAAAAACAAGTAAAAGACGTCAACAAGTCTAGCGAAGTAATAGTAAGGAATGTCTTAATAAATTTTATAATTTTGTACTCAAATCTCCTTAAGACATGTTTAATATTTAAGTGCCAGTGCAGTTCAGGAAAGAATACAAACAAACAACATGGCTATAGAGTCTGCGTATGAGTAGATTAAGTTTTCAACTTAACAGAAGCATTATTCATTAAATTTGCATGTTTAGTGTTTAAAAAATGATGTGATCGGTCATAAGTCATTGTTATAAAACATCGAGTAAAAATTATACAAACACTTCTCTTTTTCTCTCATCTCTTTCTTATATTGTTCGTTCTTTGATAAACAAACAAACATATCTATAATGATGTATGATCGTGTACTTGTATTGCTTCCCCCTTTCGAAACAGATGTACGAAGTTTATTGTTTTGTCGACGGTGGTATATATAAGGCCCCAAAATATTGATTTTTATGAGGTATAAACTTATAATATTATTCAGATTAATTTCAGTACTAGTTTCGTTCTAGTTCATTTCTAGTTCAGTTCTAGTTCAGTTCTAGTTCAGTTCTAGTTCAGTTCTAGTTCAGTTCTAGTTCGGTTCTAGTTCAGTTCTAGTTCAGTTCTAGTTCAGTTCTAGT
>NC_060950.1:9489351-9491822 GCF_022045245.1 Lucilia cuprina
CTAGAACTGAACTTGAAATGAACTAAAACTGAACTAGAACTAAACTAGAGTAGGTCACTAGTAATAGGTTAAATAAATATTATATTTTTCTAAAGAGATAAACAGAATTATAAATTTTCAATTCAATTATAATTTTAAGATATATTCTTATTACTTCCGAATTCCATTCGACTGCACGTGCCCCAGTCAGCCATTAAATAGTCATGTTTAAATTTTCATAATAAAAAATACACAATTATGTAAAAACATTTAGTAAATATATATTAAGATATAAAACAAACTTTTAATGTAAAAGTAAAGCAACAAAATTTCAATATTTTCCAGAAATTGATACAATTAAAAAAATAGCCAACTAGCAACCTTATGCAAGAACATGAATCGTAAAATTGTATAATTACAACAACGAAATGTAAGATGAAAAAAAATGTAAATTATGCTATAAAAACAAATTAAGCCATTTTTAATAAATACTTATTTGCCACAAAACTAAATTTTATACTCATATGAATATAGATGAAAATTAACCATAAATGTGTGTTTGAAATTAATAAAAATTTTATGGTTCTCGTTTTCTAGTTTCCTTTTGTTAAATGAAATTTTATGACTTTAACCGACTGCTACTGAAAATTTATTTTAATTTTTTTTTTTTTTTTGTTCTAAATTCATGTTTCTTGTCTGAGAGGAGAAACAAAAAAAAGTACTTGATAAAGTAATAAATGTTGAACTTGCGTCCTCATTTTGTTTTTGTAACGCATAAATGAATTTAAAACCAGAAGAATAAAAAAACTTAAATAATTAATTTCAAAATTTAACCTTGAGAGTGTATTAATATTATTTAATTTAATGTTTCTTTATAATTACAGTGGAACAATACATTTGGTTATGTTCAACTTTTCTTATTTCTGCATTTTATTCAATTCTTTTATTTGGTCCCACTGTGATTTTTATTCTTTCTAATTACTAATTATTTATTACTAAGGAGTACAAACATGTCATATTAATAAATTTTAATGAGATTTTTTTCTACAGTAATTAATTTGGTCTGTCTAGCAATTAGTCTGACTTTGTTTCTAAAAGCAACACGTGTTTAAATTAAAAAATTCCAAATATATTTTTAAGATTTATTCGAAAAAATTCCTCCAAAAAAAAATCTCTTAAATTATTATATTGTTTGTGATTCATTTTTATGAATATCTTAAATATTTTAATTTTATTTTACACTAAAAATCAAATGAAACAATAATTTTTTGCTGTTTGTGCTGACAATTATTGCCATCATCATTAGTTTGGTTTAGTGATGGTGTAGCCCATAGCACATGTGTATGGAATTTCTTTGAAATGCCAAAAAAAGAAAAAAAAACAAAGTTCAATTGAAATTTGTTTAATTGCAATTTATAAATATTTATGTATGTGCGAACACATTTTTTACACTTAAAAATTAGATGCCTACAGAGTTATAGGGAAAGACAAACAAATGAACTGAGCAGATACAGATACAATACTTAGCAGATAGACACCATTTATAATTTGTTATGCAAATTAAAATGGCAGAAAATTCTACATTGGATCTCATACTCGTGCTTACACTTATTGCTTAATGGGCTGCTGTTGCTGCTAAAGATGACACCATATAATTTAGTTTCATTCAAAGTTCAATAGTATTTTAATTGGAGCATTTTTTCTTTGTAAGTAATAAAACAAAATATTTACTTAGAATTTATGGTGCGACTAATTGAAATTGAGTACAAATTGTCTAGCATTTTAGAGGTACACATACATTATGAATAAAGCTAATTAAGAAATATTTTGGTATTTAGCCACCAATTTTAAAAATTTGCCAGGTTCTAGTTCAAGATCGTCTCTAAATCAATTCTAGTTTAGTTTCAGTTCTATTTCAGTTCTTGTTCAGTTCTAGTTCAGTTCTAGTTGAGTTTTAGTTCAGTTCTAGTTTAGTTTTAGTTAAGTTATAGTTCAGTTCTAGTTCAGTTCTAGTTCAGTTCTAGTTCAGTTCTAGTTCAGTTCTAGTACAGTTCTAGTTTAGTTCTAGTTCAGTTCTAATTCAGTTCTAGTTCAGTTCTAGTTCAGTTATAGTTTAATTTTAGTTCAGTTCTAGTTCAGTTCTAGTTCAGTTCTAGTTCAGTTCTAGTTCAGTTCAGTTCTAGTTCAGGTCTAGTTCAGTTCTAGTTCAATTCTAGTTCAATTCTAGTTCAGTTCTAGTTCAGTTCTAGTTCAGTTCTAGTTCAGTTCTAGTTCAGTTCTAGTTAAGTTCTAGTTCAGTTCTAGTTCAGTTCTAGTTCAGTTCTAGTTCATTTCTAGTTCAGTTCTAGTTCAGTTCTAGTTCAGTTCTAGTTCAGCTCTAGTTTCGTTCTAGTTCAGTTCTAGTTCAGTTCTAGTTCAGTTCTAGTTCGGTTCTAGTTCAGTTCTAGTTCAGTTCTAGTTCAGTTCTAGTTCAGTTCTAGTTCAGTTCTAGT
>NC_060950.1:9491922-9494272 GCF_022045245.1 Lucilia cuprina
AGTTCAGTTCAGTTCAGTTCTAGTTCAGTTCTAGTTCTAGTTCAGTTCTAGTTCAGTTCTAGTTCAGTTCTAGTTCAGTTCTAGTTCAGTTCTAGTTCAGTTCTAGTTTAGTTCTAGTGCAGTTGTTATACTTTAAAATCATCTGAGTATAACATATTTTTTTCTAATATTTTAATGGTCTTTTATTTTCTTCTTTATTACAATTTAAAAAATGTAACTTCGATTAAAAAATATCCCTGCTATTAAAAGTAACTACAACACTTTAGTGCTTAACAATCATAAAACCAACAATAAATGCAAATCCATAACATTTGTACCGGTATGTCCAGTAATCACGTGATAGACTCCCTGCTTTAAATTTTTATAAAAATTATAGGAATCATTATTGGTAATGTATTCATTGAAATTCTGCAATGTTTTAGAACCATCCGCCAAATAATCTAAAACAATCTGAGAGCTGCCCATGGCGCCAGCAGCTGAACAGGGACCATCAATGCCATCCGTGCCAGCACTTAGAAAGCAAACATTTTTTAAACGAGGCTGTTGGTGAAACTCTTGAGAAAGTCTTAAAGCTAATTCTTGATTACGACCGCCTACACCGGAACCAGAAACCTGGAAAATAATATTATGAGATTTTGTTAAAATATGGAATTCTAAAAAGCTTTACCTTAACAGTAGGTTCTCCGGCCATTATCAACAGTAGAGGTTTTTGTGATTTTTCGCACATTAGAAGAGTTTTGAGAAAATGTTGAAAGGTTCGCGAATCAAATGGAAACTTTTTACTTAATTCTTGTTCATCTATAAGACAAGCTTTGAAATCGTATATATTTTTAATGAAATCACAGTATTGGGTCACTAAACTGGTTACCTCTCCTTGTATGGTGGTAGAAGCTATAAAAGGATTATAATTAAGTTTCAGAGACTCGTGTACCGCTGCAGCTGTGGCCACTCTATTGTCACCAACTACATAAATTGAATTATTTTTTAATGGTTGTGTTTCCACTTTGTTTTCCATAAGCAAAAGCTGTTTGATGTGTTCATCTAAATCCTGCCACAAGTTAAATTTTTCTAATATTTCTTTCGCCTTAAGATGTTTTGTTTGTGTACACCAGGTAGGGCCACTGGCTATTAGATCTACAGGATCTCCCACTATATCGCTAATAACAAAGGAGATAACAGCATGAGCTTGGGCAGCTGCCATGGCCAATTTTCCTCCCTTTATATCAGAGAGAGCTATGCGCACTATATTCATTTCTTGTATAGAAGCACCACAATTGGAGAGTTTTTTAATTAGTTGCATTTTATCCTCAAGTTTGAGAGTAGCTTTTGGTAAGGGCAATAAAGCAGAACCTCCACCAGATATTAAAACAAATAACACATCTTCCGGAGTCATAGATTCGGCCAATCGTTTAATTTCTTTAGCTGCCCGTAGAGCGTTTTCGTCCGGTTGATTGTTTTCGGCACCCTCGTATATTTGTATTAAAGAATTCGATCTCAATGTCATTTCCTTTATGCCCTCAAACTGTTGACGACTACCCTTGGGTATACTCAGAACGCCTTGATGCAAAAACTCACCCAAAGATCTTTCCAGTTGAACTGCCATACCCAACACGGCCTTACCAAAGCCCACCACATGACATTTTTTGTTTGTTATATCTACATATTTACCCTGAACTTGAATACAAATCTTATTCGCTTCCAGGCGAGGTTCCAAATTGTAATTATTACCGGCTGATAAAAGATTTTTCGGTCGCACAGCTTCTACCGACTTCAAAAAGATGTTTTTTAAATTGTGCAAATGTTTTAGATGGCCAGTCATTTTTATGAAAGTGGAAATTTTAATTTCGTTTTTATATTCAAAAGATTTGTTTCATGATTTATTGTCGTTCTTAATCTAAAATTATCTGAACTAAATGATAAGAAGCTGAAAAAGGTAAACAAAAGACAGCTGATGCAAAATTTCAAACAGCTGTTTGAGTTTTGTCTTCAATACAGCGGTTTATTTACAAATTGTGAAAGAATCTACCAAGTTTCTAAACCTTTTATTTTGGGTTTGTGGCTTTACTTTAAACGGTTACATTTATTTGCTAAGTTCGAAACACAAACACGTATACTTTTTTTCAATTTATACTACAATTTACCATACAATTTTGGAGCCGCAGCAAGTTTTGCTGCGTTCAACACACAGGCAGTGTTGCCAGAGACTTTAGACTAGACTACAGACTTAACTGTAGACTTGACTACAGACTATAGACTAGACTATAGACTTGACTATAGACTAGACTATAGACTAGACTATAGACTAGACTATAGACTAGACTATAGACTAGACTATAGACTAGACTATAGA
>NC_060950.1:9494372-9495922 GCF_022045245.1 Lucilia cuprina
TTCA
Source organism: Lucilia cuprina (assembly GCF_022045245.1). NCBI lineage: Eukaryota > Metazoa > Arthropoda > Insecta > Diptera > Calliphoridae > Lucilia > Lucilia cuprina. Next base: position 9,494,377 of record NC_060950.1, read on the forward strand.
GTTCTAGTTCAGTTCTAGTTCAGTTCTAGTTCAGTTCTAGTTCAGTTCTAGTTCAGTTCTAGTTCAGTTCTAGTTCAGTTTTAGTTCAGTTCTTGATCAGTTCTACTCAGAATTACTTTATTCTACTACGTTCCAAGTTTTCCTTGCTCTGGTCAGTAGCAGTGTATGGTTTATGTTTCTTAACTGGCAATATGTCAAGCTTCTGTTTAGTACACACATTTCTTTGTACGATTTTTTGCTCGATTCTTTTTTGCAGTTTGTGCTGAAAACGCACAGAGAAAAACAATTAATTTTTCCACTTAAATACTTCATTAGTTGCCAGCGGCATATTGTGGCATGAACATTTAATTAATAAATCAACGCGACACTTTGTATATTTTTTTATGAACCTCACACATATTGTGGAGTCACAGTATAAACACACACACTGACTCACGTACAGACACATTCCGCTAGCCTCTAGTGTAAGCGATGTGGTAGCGTTTTGGAAAGTAAAGTGTCACACTTGTGTTCGTACATTCAACAAAATCATGATTGCGGTCATTATAATGATGATCTTTATTCAACTCATTCTTGTAGTCATATACTAATGGTATGTTCGTGATTGAGATCAAGATATGTTCTTACTGTTGTTTTATGAAGAATGTGTGGGTTACTAAAGCCATTTAGGCCATTTTGCATTGTAGGCGATAAAACTACGAGTATTTCAACGAGTTTACAATAATTGGAAAATCGTCCTTGCCTTTAAAGTAATTTCTTATCGCTGGTAGCTAAACGCCTTGATTATATTTCAACGTCCGCCATGCGTGTATGTTAGTGTTATTTTAGCAGCAGACAATTTGACGCGTTCGTTTATTTTGTGTCTATTTTCTGCCTTAATTTGTCTTATTCTTTTAAAGAACATATTTTTTTAAATATAGATCGTGATCTTAGTTCTGATCTATGTTTGTCATAAAAATAAACACTTGCTTACTTATTACTCATGCAACATACTTTAGCATTGTCCATTACTATTGTTATTTCCCCCTTTAATAGTTGAAGAAGAATTCATTAAATATTTTATAGCGATACTAAAAAGTGTATACACTTGCTGACAGAAGTGTCATAAAAATACTTTAGATTTCATTCTAATTACTTGATATTATTTTTATGTTTGTACCATTCAAAGAAATGTTACGACATATTCCCAAACAATTTTTATTCACTTATTTTATTACGGTTTTTGCGGAAACGGAAATATAGAAACTTTTTCACATTTGTGCGATATTTTTAAGTGGGAGTTGAAATGTTATTTTAACTTTGATCTGATTAAAACAATAATAGTGATTTGATTCTCAAGCAGAACTAAAATGGAATTTAACTAGAACTGAACTAGAACTAAATTAGAACTTAACTTTAACTGAACTAGACCCGAATTATAACTGAACTAGACCCGAATTATAACTGAACTAGAACTGAACTAGAACTGAACTAGAACTGAACTAGAACGGAACTAGAACTGAACTAGAACTGAACTAGAACTGAACTAGAACTGAACTAGAACTGA
>NC_060950.1:9496022-9531056 GCF_022045245.1 Lucilia cuprina
GACTAGACTATAGACTAGACTATAGACTAAACTATAGACTAGACTATAGACTAGACTATAGACTAGACTATAGACTAGACTATAGACTAGAGTATATACTAGACTGCAGACTAGACTATAGACTAGACTACAGACTGGACTGCAGACTAGACCATAGACTAGACTATAGGTTAAAGTTTAGACTAGACTATAAACTAGATTTTGGGTTAGACAATAGACTGGACTAGACTATAGACTAGAGTAAGGTTTCAGCTATAGACTAGAGTATAGACAAGACTCTAAGCTAGACCATACACTAGACTATAGACTATACTACATACTATACTAGACCATGGACTAGACTATAGACTTAACTATAGACTGAACTATAAACTAAACTATTGACTAGACTAAACTATATTTCTTTGTTTTTATAGAAAACGTTTCTTTTCATAGAATTTTTGTTAAAGTAAATTTTATTTAATAGTAAAAGTTTTTACAAAACATTATTTAATGGCAGCTTTAGCAATACTGTCCGCAACCTGCAATTCGACTTGAACTAACGGACCCTGAGCATAGGGAGAATTGGAATTTGTTTGAAGGAAATATGAACCTCTGGCACTGAAAATTTATGAAAATTAAAAATACAAACAGATATCTTTTGAAAATTTTAAGAAAGAATTTGATTCATGTTATTTTCTCTTATTACTTACCTCTCGTCCAAATAATAACCCATTAAAGCATGTGGTATTCCTGAGTAATTAGCACATTGATTATATAAATACTCCATATAACTGCCACAATTATAAGACCAAAAGCCCACATTAGTTACAATAGATTCTGCGTAATATTTATTGGAACGAAAATGATTACAATCTCCTAAAATATAAATAATATTGTGGAAAAGTCGGCAAAATTGTATTATTCTCTAATTTACTATACTCCTCGATGGGACTACAGCCAGGTTGTATAAGTTTCAAATAGTTGGGATAAAAATCAGCATGACCCATTGCACGACTTATAGACAGAAAACGTGGATCTGTATGTATAACATCGACGAATTGAGCATCTGTAGGATCGAGACGTTCGTTTATATTGTCAGTATCAAAAGTTGGACCAGCAGGATCTAAACCTAAAATTGAAAAAAAAAATTTAAACATTTTCTGAGAGTAAGATTTATATAATTATATTTTACCAGTAATTCTCTTTACTCTATAATTTAAATGATTCGCTGATAAACCGGCAATTTGTGCCCCTAAACTAAAACCAATTAGATGTATATCATCCGGTGAATACATTATTTGATCCACTAAATTTGTTATTAACAAAGCTAAACATTTGGCTATAATACGACAATTTTGTAGAGCCCAAGGTGTTAAACAAAGAACTCTTGAGAGATTTTTATAGTCCACACTTATTATATAAACTCTCTCGTATTGTAAAAGTAGCGGACGTAATTCTTCATTAGGTGAAAGATCGTGATCTAGGCCCAAACCATGTAATAGTATTTTTAAAGGTAAACGTTCGGGAAATGAATCGGGCTTAAGATTGAGCAGATCCAGCAATAAGGGATTTTGTTCAGTTCCTCTTTTGGGAAATAAGAAAGATAAAGAAAGAACGGTTTTCTATTAAAAGCAAATATTTCGATAAAATTTTTATACAAAAAAATAGGGTTTTGAAAAAATTCTAAAAACATCTTTAACAAGTAATAGTGTTATATTCGACCATGCCGAATCTTAAGTATATACCCACCATTAAATCATTACTCAGCAAAAAAAATAACTTCCAAAGAAGCGAAAAAGAAGTAGAATTTACTCCATAGAAGTATTGAAAAAGACCTAAAGAAGTGATGATTTTAACACAAGCATGTCATAGGAGGGATGTCCTTTTTATTTAATTCCAAATTAACTACTTCCGAAGTCATTCTCAAGATGTAATTTTTATGCTCTTTTTTGGTAGTTATTCGAAAGTGAAATTGTGAAAGTGAAAAATTTCACTAATTGCTACTTTTAAAGTAGTAATACTTAAATGTTATTCTTTTGGAAGTACTTCGCTTTATTTCTGCTGGGTTCCGAAAAGAATTACTTCCTTATAAATAGGTAATTTAATTTTTAATCATTGACCGATCCTCAGAAAATTTGGTAGAAGTATTTTAATTCTCATCGTTGTACTCGTATTTTTATGCTATTAATGAGCGATAAAGTCATTTTACGGAGGTTATAGTCAAATATAGACCGATTCTCACAAAAGTTAATAGAAAAGTTGAGATCCTCACAGAAGTTAGTAAAGAGATTTTGACTCATACGAAACTTGTTAATGACGAATTTTATTCTCATTTCTGAGACAGGAATAGTTATTTAAGTCAATTTCTGAAGGGGACCTTATATGGGGGGTAGGGTCAATTATGGAACGATGCTCATAATGGGTGTTATGATCAAATATAGATCAATTCTCACAAAAGTTGATGGAGACATTTTGATCCAAACAAAACTTGTTTATTTCGAATCTCATCGCTGTATTCCTATTTCTGAACCAGTAATAAACATTAAAGTAATTTTCTGAACGGGACCTAATATGAGGAGTAGGGTCAATTAAGAACCGATCTTTACACAACCAAAGAGATTTTCGCGCATACAAACTTTTATGCCGAATTTCATTTTCATTTCTGAGACAGGAATAGTTATTTAATAAAATTTCTGAAGGGGGGCTTATATGGGGGTGTGGGGTCAATTATGGAACGATTCTCATAACGGGGGTTATGATTAAATATAGATCGATTCTCACAAAAGTTGATGGAGACATTTTGATGCAAACAAAACTTGTTTATTTCGAATCTCATCGCTGTATTCCTATTTCTGAACCAGTAATAAACGTTAAAGTAATTTTTAGAACGGGACCATTAAGGTAAAGTCAATTATGAACCGATCTCCACAAAAGTTAGCAGAAAGATTTTCGCGCATACAAAACTTGTTTATGCCGAATTTCATTTTCATTTCTGATACAGGAATAATTGTTTAAGTAAATTTCCGAAGTGGACCTTATACGTGGGGTAGGGTCAATTTTGGAACGATGCTCATAACAGGGGTTATGGTCAAATATAAATCGATTCTCACCTTCTGAGCCAGTAATAAAGGTTATAGTAATTTTCGGTGCCGGACCTAATATGAGGAGTATAATCAATAAGAAATCGATCTTTACAGAAGTTAGCAGAGAGATTTTCGCGCATACAAAACTTGTTTATGCCGAATTTCATTCTCTTTTCTGAGACAGGAATAATTGTTTAAGTTAATTTCCGAAAGGGGTCTTATTTGGGGGGTAGGATCAATTATGCTCAAGCTTTATGTGCATCGTTCCATAATTAGGAGATATACGTTCACATAAGACTTATTTGTATGGGGGCAAGTTTACCGGTTTTGCCTATTTTTAATGCCAAACAAATCTTGTCAATCCAGAAAATTTACCCAAAATTACAATTATCTAGTTTCTCCCGTGTGGTCCATAACGTGATTTCATCAGATAGACGGAAGGACGTACAAACAGACGGACATGGCTAGATCGACTCAGAATCTAATAAGGATCCATAATATATATACACTTTTATAGGATTTAGGTGAATAATTCGATGTATAATGATGGGTATAAAAAAATTAAATTTTCGAAAAATTTTTTATATAAAAAGAGGAACTTTTTAAAAATTTTCTATAAATTAAAAAATGTACGAAAATTTTCTTTTACTCGACTTACTTGGTGTACAACCAAAATTGTATATCCTTATTAGGACACTGATCCTCGGCATAATAGCAATGTAAACGATTATTTTTATGTCTTCTAATAAAAGCACTAGCCGAAGCATTTAAACTTAAAATAACTAAATTTATAAAATTAAAAACAAAAAAAAAAATAAATTGTTTAAAATAATATTAATTACTTTTTAATTTCCTATGAAAATTTAATAAAAAACACACACAATCACTCACTTTCTATTACCACCGTTAAAATGAAATAAAAACTAAATAGTTTCATATTTGTCGTTAACAAAAATTCTAATAATAAATTTTTATATTTGTATGACAATTTTGTTTATATACAAAAAAAGAAAATTGAAAATAAAAAAGTTATAAATTTAAAAATAGAATAGAATAATATTAGAAATGACCTTAGAAATATACAAATTTTATTTAATTATTCGATTATTACTGTTATAAATAATTATTAAAAATACATGGGTTTAATCACTAATAATACCATACACATGCTTAGATTATAGACCTATAAATTTATTAAACGGGCTTTTTATTAAGGTTTTATATCATTCAGTTTTTCATTGAAATGTTTGAATTTACGAAATTCTACAAATTCATTATCAGTCCAATCGACAAAAGCTTTACGCAATTGAGGTTCAAATTCATCATCATATATATCTCTGTAATCATAGAGTACTGGTAAATTACGATGTTGAGACTGGGAACTTGGTGGGAAGGGTCCCAAAGCAAAGGGGGTTTGGTTAGCAGTTTTAAGGAAGAATGAACCTGAGGCACTGGAATTATGTTAAAATTTAATATATATTTTTAGCAATGAACTCTTCTTACCTTTGATTAACATGAAATCCCATTATTTCATCATTTGATTGAGTATTACACAGGCCAAAGATATTGTGCAGCCAACTGGGACAACTATAAGCCCAAAAACCCTTATTACTGCGTATAGATTCGGCATAATATTGCGGAGCTCGATCGTGATTACAACTGCCAGGATCTGTGAATAGATTGAAGAGAAATTCAAATATTCTTTTAAGGAAAAAATAATAAACTTCCCTTCATCTCTGGAAGAAACTATAAGCTTGTCTTTATGTTGAAATTTTAAGTTGGGCGACATGCCACGCCCATATTAAGAATATATTAAATTTGTATATCTGAGATAATATAATAGTTAGAATCTTTAAATTATGTTGGAGCAACTTTAATATCTATATGATATTAAAAACAAAAATTGGGCCGATTAGCATTAGGGGGTGTGGCACCTTCCATATAAATTAAATACAAAAGTCCGTTTATCTTGGAAACCATTATAGTAAGAATTTTAAAAATTTGCGAAAAAAAATTTTGGCGTAATAAATTGGCGGACTACCCATGAGGGGAGTGGTACCTCTCATATTAATAAAATACAAGAATTCGTTTATCTGGGAAACTAATAGAACAAAATTTTGCACTAAGAATTTAAATATTCATCTGAACACTTTGGAAAGTAAAAGAGTAGAATTTCATCATGGGAAAGGTGGCTTGAAACTCATACATATATAGATTAAATTGAAACAAATGTTTATATCTGATAAACTATTAGAGATAGAATCTTGAAATTTCAATTCAAAAACTTTGACATTCATGTGAACATTCAGAAAATAACGAAAGGACTTTGGATAGGGCGTTTATATAAATTATATAAATTAAATAAAAAATTTTGTTTTGTCTGGGAAACTAATAAGACACGATTCTTCAAATTTTGCAAGAAGAAGTTTATTACACATCTGAACATTTTGGGGACAAAAGGGCGAACTTTCATCTGGGGGGCTATAAGTCCCCATATGAATTAAGTAAAAGAATTGGTATATCGGAGAAACTATTAGAACTAGAATATTCAAATTCTACATGAAGATCTTTGACATTCATGTGAACATTTAGAGACTAACATGCGGACTTTTTATGAATTAAATACAAAATTTCGTATATCTGGTAAACTATTAGAATTTTTAAAACTTTTTTAAATTAAAAAACAAGTAGGAAAGTATAGTCGGGCATGGCCGAACAATTAATACCCTACACCATGAGTATATTTTTAAAATTTTTATTTTTTATAAAGAAACTTTTATGTTGAATATTACCATAATTCCAAAATCTTTAAGCAATTTATTGATAAAAAAAACTAAAATTTCTAAATGAGGCTTTTTATAGGTCAAATATGGGCCGATCCTCGGCAAATTTTGGAAAAGGATATATTTTTAAATAACAGTTAGTTTTGTTGAGTTTCATTGCGATACAAATGGTTACAAGTCAATTTTAGACGTTTAAGACATTTTTTGAAGAGGGGTTTGTATGGGGGCTAGGGTCAAATAAGGGCTGATCCTTACGAAAATCTACAGTGTCATTTATACTTATATAAAACTGCCAATTTTCAGAGAGATAATAGAATATTTGACGTAATTATGGCATAAAAAATTTAAATCGAGAGGTACGATTGTATGGGGGCTAGGTGAAATAATGGACCGATTTCAACCATTTTCAATAGGCTTCGTCCCTGTGGCAAAAAACATTCTTGGTCCAAATTTCATCAAATTATCTGTACCTTGCGCACAAGGTTTACATAGACAGCCGGACAGACGGACATGTCTTAATCGACTCAAAAAATTATTCTGAATCGATCGGTATACTTTAAGGTGGGTATTGGACCAATATTTTTGTATGTTACAAACATTAGCACAAACGTATAATACCCTCCCCACTATAGTGGTGTAGGGTATAAAAAATAAATGTAAAAGAAGGAAATTTTCGAAAATTTTGAAAATTTTATATAAAAAAGGGAAATTCTTTGAAAATTTTTAATAAAAAAGTTAAACTTTTTAAACATTTTTTTTTAAAATTTGAATTTTTGGAACATTTTTATTAAAAAAGTTACATTATTGGAACATTTTAATCAAAAAGAGAAATGTATCAATACTTTATATAAAAAGAAGAATTTCGAAATTTTTTAAAGTTCCATATAAAATTTGTGTAAAACTTTCTATAAGAAAGTATACATAAATAGAAGAAATTTTTAAAACATTTTCTATAAAAAGAAATTTTTTTGTAAAAATTCCAAACAAATGAAACATTTTTTTAGAAAATTTTTTTACATTTTATTCTTTAAAAATATGCGACAATTTAAATAAAAATCGATTTGATTTGAGAAAATCAATTTATTTTTTTTTCTATAAAAAGGAAATTTTCGAAAATTGTTTGTATCAAAAGGAGAAATAGGACAAGATAGATGTTTGAAATTTTTGTATAAAAAATGGAAATTAAAAAAAGAAAATGTTTTCGAAAATTTTTTTATAAAAAGAAAAATGTAACAAAATATTCTTTAAAATGAAGATTTGTTTTAAATTTTTTATAAAATAGAGAAACTTTTTGAAATGTTCCCTTAAAAAATTGACATTTTAGAAAATTTTTAATAAAAAACAGAAATATTTTATATTTCTTAAAAAAGGGAATTTTTTAAAATTTTTACTAAAAAAAGAATTTCAAAAGGAAGAGGAAAATTTCTATAAAAAAAACATTTTTTAATATTTTCTTAAGAAAAATTCAATAAAAAAATAAAAAAGACATTTTTTCATACTTTCTTTATAAAAAAGAGAAATATTTAAAAATTTTCAATATAAAAAAATTTAAGATTCTTTTTTAACAAAAAGTGAAATTTACTAAAATTTTGTAAAAAAAATTGAATTTTGCGAAATTTTCTGTAGAAAGAGAAATTTTTTTTATAAAAAAGAGAAATTTTTGAGAAAAAGAGACGTTTTTTTTATAAAAGAAGACATTTTTTCAATATTTTGTATAAATTTGTTTTAAAATTTCTAATTTTTAAATTTTCTAATATTTTCTATAATTTTTTTTATAAATCAAGAAATTTCTCTTCTGTTATAATTATTTTTTAAAATTTTCACTTTATTTTATCAATAATTTTCGGATATTTTCTTTTTCTCTTTTTTTACAAAACATTTTTTCAATATTTTGTATAAATTTGTTTTAAAGAAAAAATTTTCTAATATTTTCTATAATTTTTTTTATAAATCAAGAAATTTCTGTTCTGTTATAAATTATTTTTAAAAATTTTCTCTTTATTTTCGGATACTTCCTGCGTTTTTCTATCTCTTAATATTTTTTGGGAAATTTTTTCTTTTTTATATAAAATCTTTTCTTTTTATATACAATTTTTGAAATTTTTCTATAAAAAACAAAAAATATTCAAAAATCTTAAAAAAAAAGATAATACTTCTAAAAAATATGAAAAGAAGAGAATTTTTCAATTAAAGAGAAAATTTCCGAAAATTTCATAATAAAAAAGAGAATTTCAAATAAGAGAATTTTCTATAAGAGAAATAATTTCTTAAAAAAAAAAAACATACCCTCCATATTTTCCTCCTGACAACCCGGTTGATAGGGTCCAATATTAGGATAAAAATCTACATGACCCATTGTTCTTAGCATACCACGACCCAAAACATCTGTATGAATAACATCTACAAATTCAGCATCGGTAGGATCAAGTTTACGATCTGAACCAACGGTAATAAACATGGGTTTAGCGGGATCTAAACCTGAAAAAATAAAAGTTTATATTAAAATCTATGACTTCTTATCGCACAACTTACCGGTAATTCTTTTAAGTCGCCTCTTAAGATAATTAGTAGTTTGTCCCGCCACCTGAGCACCCAAACTAAAACCGATCATGTGAATATCATCGTTGTCCACAACACCCTGATCGACAAGATTATTAATTAAATGAGCCAAACATTTGCTGGCTAAAGGTAAATTTTCTACAGCAGCAAAATAACAAGGATAAGGAACTAAGGCACCATAATCCACGGAAATAACATAAACATCTTGAGACTCTAGAAGAGCGGGTCTAATATAACGATTTGGTGAATAGTCACGATCGCCCGTATAGCCGTGTAAAACAATAAATAAAGGTTTTCTAGGTTGAAAATCTTTAGGCTGGAGATTTAAGGGATCCAGTTTAATAGGTGAATCAGCAGTTTGTCTTAAAGAAAATTTTGAAATGTTTTAAAAATAGAAATAATTTTAGAAAAAAAAGCTAAATTACTTATTATACAGCCAAAAGGTAACGTTTTCATTGGGACACTTCATATTGCGTATAACCACACATTTGGGATCGAATAAACCCACAAAAGGATTTGCCAAACAAAAACCTGTTACAAAAAATAAATAAACTTTTTTTAATAAAATTTAAATTATTTAAATAGTAAATTTACCTTTTAAAAATATCACAAATATAAACAATTTAAACATAATTTCTTTAAACTTGAAAAACGTTGCTATTACGTTTATGTGAGTTTTGTTAATACTTAACATTTCACACAACTTAATAGCTTTTATAAACTGTATCTTTATTTTGGTTTTTTACAAATAGTTGTCGTCGTCTACCAGCTCTTTTCAAAAATTTCTAATACTAACCTATCCCAATTTGATTAACACCCAAATTTCATTTTTACTTTTTTCTTCTATTGTAAATAAATATATTTATTTAACAATTGCTAGAAATTAAATTTTATTTTAATTATTTTTTTTTTTTTTTGGTAACCTACCACCAAGTGGGTGGGTATTATTATCACTCATCTTGTTTAGAAAAAACGAATTTGTGTGTTTAGAATTTTTAAACACCCTCATATTGTTTTCACTATTTAAATGTATGTTAATGCGAATTTGCTCTAATTTCAAATGTCATTCACTGTCAGAGTCAAGTTTTTTGCTTTAAATTTGTATTTTTGATTGATAAATACTTCTGTAGTATTTTCGCTATTGAAATAATTTTAGATCAAGGTTTTTGGGTCAATTTTAAAGCTTAAAAATCAAACAACATAAATAGTTTATCATTCCGAACCATGTGTTCTTTGTGTGTCCACGTTTCGAGATAGATAGATAGATAGATAGATAGATAGATAGATAGATAGATAGATAGATAGATAGATAGATAGATAGATAGATAGATAGATAGATAGATAGATAGATAGATAGATAGATAGATAGATAGATAGATAGATAGATAGATAGATAGATAGATAGATAGATAGATAGATAGATAGATAGATAGATAGATAGATAGATAGATAGATAGATAGATAGATAGATAGATAGATAGATAGATAGATAGATAGATTTTTCTTAGAAGAAAAAGAATGGAAACTTTTATTGGCTCAGAAGTTTCTTTATAAACATTTTGTCTCTTGAATAAAAAACAGATTTTCTATGAAAAACGCTTTATTTACTAAAAATGAGCTTTTAGTGAATATGAATTTTTTGTAAACTTTTAAATAATTTAATATTGAAAGCTTTTTTATAAATAACAAAATTTTATTAATAAACTCAAATTTTATTAAAAATATATAAAATTTCATTAAAGTAATCTTAATGTTATAAAATTATTAAACTAGTAACGGTTTTAGTCAAATTTGAATTTAAAAACTTTAAAAGCAAGCTTTTTCCCAAACAAACCTATATAAAAAGAGCGCCAAAAAAGAAACAACTTGTTGAAAAAAAAACAACAACTCTTAAACTAAAACACATAAAAAAGCTTAAGATCCATAAATGTAAGCCCAGACAGACGGACAGCCAGTCATCTGTTTATTTACGAAGAAACCAAGTCAACCAAGAGCAGCAAACGAAAGCAAAAGTTGTAAGCAAGTAAACAGATTTAATTGAGCACGCCAGCTAAACGGTCCTGAAATACAACGAAAACGGATGTCTGCGGACTACGATTAAAAACGATTTTTCAAAAAAAAAAAGTGTTTTTTGGAATAAAATTTAATTAATAATACATATAAACCTATAAAAAGTTTAAAAATAATTTTGTAATTAAAAACAAGTGAAAAATTAAAAAAACTCTTAGCCTACATTAATACACATAAATAAAGAAAAACGGATATTGGTGGTTTAATAACCAAAAGATAAATTTAAATTTTTTTCACTCTATTCTGCATCAAGTGTGCTAATAACTTGTTTAACTTAAAATTAAAACTGAAAATATTTAAATATTTTGTCATAATATTACATAATTTGTGTTTGTTGATGTTGTTGTTGGTGCTTCTAACAAACCCCAACCAAAATAAACAGCAACTTTATAAGTTTATTTAGTTTGTTGGTGTTTTTTTTTTTATACAAAAAATATCTTAAATTCCAAACCAAACTACCAACAACCACTACCATTTGTGACAACATACAGAGGCCATAACTTAACAACAAAATAAAAAATATAACAACAACAACAATTACTTAAAAAAACCACAACTACGTCTATGAATTGATAAATATATGTTAAACCTCTCTTAACTTGTTAACTGCATGTTAATTTAGCCAAAAAATAAAAAACAAATAATTTTTCAACTAAAGCAAAAGTTCTTTAAAATCTATATTACTTAACTAAAATTTATAATTAAAAACAAATACAAATATAAAAACAAATACAAAAACAAATTGTGATTACAACATGCCTGCCAAAAATCAAAAACTCACCAATTACAGCAGCACATTTGTGTTGTTTATTGTGTGTCTCAGCTGTTTCTATCAAAATGCCGGTAAGTTTTGAAACAACTTAATGAATCGATAAGTTGTTTGTTGTTGTTGTTGTTGTTGCCTTAAGCTTTAGTCAGCAATATTTTGTTTTCGTTTCTTTTTAAAAAAAATCAAAACTTTTACTTTCGCTTTTTATTTCCAATATTCCAATATTTACATTTTATTACTTTCGTTCCCTTGCCCGCCCTTTATACCTTTTATAATGCTAACACCTTAATATTCACTTGTCATGTTGTGTCCCCAAAACTTTGTGAGTCATTGTCAGGTGTAAATTTGTTGCTTTTCATTTAGTTAGCTAAAGGCCCTTAAAACGCTCTTTAAATGTTTGTGTCTTAAGTCTTTTGTTTTTGCCAGACATTCATTCATTTATACATTTATTTATTTATTATTTTTTTTTATTTATAATATTCAAAGGTTAATGTTGTATTCACACATTTAAACATTAACATATGTATGTATTAAACACACATGTATTTTATTTTGTTATTATTATTTTTTTCATATTTATGAAAATCTTCTAGATTTTTTTCTTTAATTTTACTATACAACATAAATTGTTAACAAGACATAAAATATGTTTGTATTTTTTGTACCCTACACTCAGTAGGTCAAGGTTTTCTACATAGTTTTTTATTTGGTGAAGTTTTGTAGGTTTTTAGAAATTTGTTTTATTTTCGTATAATAAAATCAATAATGACTTTACAGAAATCAATAAATTCCAATTTTATTATAATAATTCGGGTTTTTGTTTAGAAACCTAGTTTTTTAAATATGTAAATATTTAAAATTTTGAATAAAAATATTAAAGACTGTTTCATGCAAAATGTTAAATTCGTTCAGGTTTTTTTAAAGCAAAATTTTCTATTAGAAAACAAGCGTTTCTAAAGGAAAAAATGAAACATTTTTCAATCCATCTTTCAATTTTTAATAAATGAACATCTTTCTATAAATCAAATTTATGATCGTTTATTATGAAGATCCTTATAACCTAAATATACATTTTCTAAATAAAACATAACAATTGATCAGTTTAACATCAATCGATCTGTTTTCTACAGATTACTTAATATTTAATCAGATTTATAAAAAAAACGAAAACATCCCAGCAAAAACTAGTTAATGGCTTACAAATATAATTACTTACATAACAATATACTTTACAATAACTACTACATATTGTCTGGATTACATAGACGTAATTTAACAAGATCTTACTAATAATGTGTTTATAAACACTTAATAAATCATTAGTCATCTTGCCATTAAAGATCTAGAAACTGTGAACGTTTTTGGAATGATTTATAATGACTATTTTTTCTAATTACTTGTAATCGTTTTAAATGCTATTGTCAAAGTAAATTTTAGCATTTTAATTACTTACATGCTAATGACAGTTTTTGCTGAGATCTTATATAAACAACTAAATACTCAAATTTCATAGAAAAAACTTAAACATTGATCAGCTCTCTTCACATAAAAATTTCTCATTCGATCAGTTTTCTATAGAAAAATTTTCTCTAAAAAGCAAAATGAATGACATTTTCTATAGAAAAATTAGAAATAAAAAGAATTAAAACTTAAATATCGATCATTGAAAAATTTTCAAATTGATCAATTTTCTATAGAAAAATGTTCCTTGAAAAATTAAAAAGCAAATTAAAACAACTCTATAAACGATCAATTAATTTATTAGGTTATCAGTTTTCTATACAAAATTGTGCGATCGATTGGTTCTCTAAAGATAACCCAATAAAATAAAGATACAATTTCTAAATATATAATAAAATTCAATAATTGATCGGTTTAGCATCTATTGATCAATTATCTACAGAAAGGTTAAACATAGATCAGATCATTCATTATCTATCGGAAACTTTATTATCAGTTTGTTTTCTATAGAGAACAAAACGATCACAACACAAAACAAAACGAATTAAGTTTCTAAATAAATGATCAGTGAGTTTAATAAGAAATTTTAACGATCTGTGAATTTTATATACATGATCCATGAATTTTCTATAGAAAACTTAACAACCATTAAGTTTTGTATAGAAAACTTAATGATCTGTGAGTTTTCTATAGAAAACTTAATGATCAAAGAGTTTTCTATAGAAAACTTAACAATCAGTATGTTTTCTACAGAAAACTTAATGATCAGTGAGTTTTCTATAGAAAACTTAATGATCAGTGAGTTTTCTATAGAAAACTTAATGATCAGTGAGTTTTCTATAGAAAACTTAATGATCAGTGAGTTTTCTATAGAAAACTTAATGATCAGTGAGTTTTCTATAGAAAACTTAATGATCAGTGAGTTTTCTATAGAAAACTTAATGATCAGTGAGTTTTCTATAGAAAACTTAATGATCAGTGAGTTTTCTATAGAAAACTTAATGATCAGTGAGTTTTCTATAGAAAACTTAATGATCAGTGAGTTTTCTTCAGAAAACTTAATGATCAGTGAGTTTTCTATATAATTGATCGGGAGATTTGTTATAGAAATCATAACGATCCTTGAGATGTGTATAGATAATTAATGAGTTTTCTATATAAAACTTAATGATCAGTGAGTTTTATATAGAAATCTTAACGATCAATGAATTTTCTATAGTAAATATAACGATCAATGAGTTTTGTACAGAAAACCTAATAATCAATGAGTTTTCTATAAAAAACATAATGATCAATGAGTTTTCTTTAGAAAACAAAGAGTTTTATATGAACAATTTTACGATCAGTTGGTTTTATATAGAAGTCTTAACGATCAATGAGTTTTCTATAGTAAACTTAACGATCAATGAGTTTTCTACAGAGAACCTAACAATCAATTAGTTTTCTATAAAAACATAATGATCAATGAGTTTTCTTTAGAAAACAAAGAGTTTTCCATTAAAAATTTTACGATCAGTTGGTTTTATATAGAAATCTTAACGATCCGTGAGTTTTATATAAATGATCAATGAACTTTCTATAGAAAATGTGAGGATCAATGAGTGTTCTGTAGAAAACTTAATGATCAGTGGGTTTTCTACAGAAAACCTTATAATCAATGAGTTTTCTATAAAAAACATAATGATCAATGAATTTTCTTTAGAAAACAAAAAATTTTACGATCAGTTAGTTTTATATAGAAAGCTTAATGATTCATGAGTTTTATATACATGATCAATGACTTTTTTATAGCAAATGTGAGGATCAATGAGTGTTTTGTAGAAAACTTAACATTCAGTGAGTTTTGTATAGAAATCTTAAAGATCAATGAGTTTTTTTTTTATAGAAAACTTAATAATCAATGTGTTTTCTATAGAAAACTTATCGTTTTTTTTAGAAAAATTAATCAATGTGTTTTCTATAGAAAACTTATCTTTTTTTAGAAAAGTTAACGATCGTGAAGTTTTCTTTCTTTTAAAAAATTAGTTGTTTTAGTGATAAATTCTAATGAAAACTTTACAATCAATGTTCTCTTAAAAAAAGTCATTGCTTTTCTAATACAAAATATTTATTTGTTAAAATTATTATTTTCTTGTTTAGAATATTATTACTTATAGTTAAAGTTAATTAATAATTTCCTTGAAATACCAACTTAAGTCTTATTGTTTATTTAACATGAATTTAAAGTATATAATAATATTTAGTATTTACTATAGTTAACGGAATATACAAAGCAGATACTTTCGTTCTTTGCGTGCCAAGGTAATAAATATTTTTGAAATATATTATTTATAGGCTAAAAATGAAGTGTTAAAAGACTAATTAAGTATTAATACAAAACTTGATTTAATTAATAAGGTCTAGTTGGAAATTTTGGTTTAAGGAAGTTTTTAAAAGTGCTGGTTGTTTGGCATTTCTATTAAAATTTGTAAAAATACATTGAGTAGATTCTTCATTGATAACAATTTATCAAAGGTTTATAAGACAAATTTTGTTCTATAAACATTTCTTAAATCGTTGTGAATAAGACAGTATATTAACAAGTTAATTAATATGAATTGTCATTATGACTTTTGTATAATTAATAAAAATTTACTTAAGAATAATTTCACCTCGTAAACTTAAGTTCAAACATTAACCTTAATATCAAAAAAAAAAACTTTTCAAGGATTTTTTAAACAAAATATTAAAGAATACTAATTGTTACTAAATTATTAAAGTGTTTTTTTTTTATAAAAAACAAAAAAAGTTCTTAAGTGTTTCGCATCAACTAAAAAACACAATTTAACACAGGTGCATCATTTAATGGCCACAATTTAAAACATCAAAAAAAAAATATTGTTAATGAGACAAAATGACTTTTAATTTTTTCTTTAAATAGCAGCAGCACTTAGAGTATTTATTAAATGCTTTGTAATAATATTTATTATTGGTTTAATAGTAAAACAACGTTACCCAATTACGCATGTGTACATATATTATAGTGCTTTTTTTATCTTCTAATTCAGTGAATACAATAGACGAACAGACAGACAGACACCTAAACTAAACATCAAGTGCGAATTTTATTTATTATGTTAGTTGTTGTGAAATTATATGTTTTTTTTTTTATCACAATAAAAAGGTTTTATTGTTATTATTTTTATTAATACTGTGAAGTTATAAATTAATAAAACACTGACGTACATACATACATATGTATGCGATCCCTTATAACTTTGTATGCTATTAAAAAGTGTCAAGGTAATTATTGTTATAAAATTTGTTTTATTATTATTTTTATTACAATTAAACAAAATGTTTTAACAACTCATTTTTACGACAAGAATTATATGTTTTCTAAGTAAGAATAAAATAATTATATAAAGTTTTCAAAACCAGAAATATTTTTTTTTAAATCATGAACTTACTCTTGTGTGACAAGAAACAATCAAACTATACACATACATACCTATTTGAAATCGAACTTTTTTCCATCTACATAAAGTTTAAAGAGACTTATCCATCGTAAAGTTCGTAATTTTCGAAAGTTATAAAGATGTCCAATGAAAATACAACAATCGAATTTTTTTATAAAACTTCATAGAAAACTGATCAATCTTTTTTTTGTCGATCATTAAAATTTCTATAAAAAACTATTCAATCATTAAGGTTTCTCTTATAGAAAACTTAACCACCGTTATATGTGGTTTCTATAAAAAAAACTTATCGATCGTTAAGTTGTCTATCAAAAAAGTGATCAAGCTCTATATGTTGTATGAAAAACTGATCAATCTTGATATAATCTGCTGAAAACTCATCGAGTATTCAGATTTCGAAAGAAAACTGATCAATCTTTAAGATATCTCTTGAAAACTGATCGATCAATAAGTTTTCTATAGAAAACTGATCGATCCATTTGACAGATTATAAAAATTTCTATCAAAAAAGTAATCAAGCTTTATGTTTTGTATGAAAAATTGATCGATCTTTTTGTTATCTGCTGAAAACTCATCGAGTATTAAGTTTTCGCAAAAAACTAATCAATCTTTAAGTTATCTCTTTAAAACTGATCGATTTTTAAGTTATCTCTTGAAAACAGATCGATCAATAAGTTTTCTAATGAAAACTGATCGATCCATTTGACAGATTATAAAAATTTCTATAGAAAACTATTTGATCATTAAGTTTTTTTTTATTGAAAACATAACCACCAATATATGTATTTTCTATAAGTGATCAAGCTTTGAATTTTGTATGAAAAACTGATCGATCTCTATGTTATCTGCTGAAAACTCATCGAGTATTAAGTTTTCGAAAAAAAACTAATCGATCTTTAAGCTATCTCCTGAAAACTGATTAATGTTTAAGTTTTCTAACGAAAACTGATCGATCAATAAATTTTCTTTAGTAAACTGATCAACCAATAAGTTTTCTTTAGTAAACTGATCGACCAATAAGTTTTCTATAGAAAACTGATCGATCAGTTTTCGTCTAGAACACTAATTTATTTTTAAGTTTTGTACACAAAACTGATCGATCAATAAGTTTTCTTTACAAAATTGATCTTTCAATAAGAAACTGATCGATTATTAAGTTTTGTAAAAAAATTGATCGAGAACTAAGTTTTCTATAGAAGACTTATCGAACATTAAGTTTCAGATCATTAAGTTGTCTAGATAAACTTGTTTGATTAAACTTCAAGTTTTGTATAGAAAACTAACCGATCTTTAAATTTGAAAACTAATCAATGTTTCAATTTTCTATTGAAAAAAAAAAAAACATCATTACATTTTCTATAGAAGATCAAGAAGTGTTCTGGACGTAATGTAAAGTTTGATCTGTTTTCTATAGACAACATAATGACAGATCAATTTTCTATGAAGAACTTGATGATCGATCAGTTTTACTATGAAAACCTAATGATCGTTAAGTTTCTTATATAAACCTTAATAATCAATTAGTTTTCAGAAACAGATTGTTCTCTTTACTACTATATTAACAATTAATTTACTATAGAAAATTTTATAATCGATCAGTTTTAAGAAGATACCTTAAAGTATGATCAGTTTTATATTGTTTTTTATAGGAAATGTAATGATTGGTTTTCTTAGCAATAAAATAATTTAAACATTGATCAGTTTAAAGAATTAAATAAAAAGATCGATTAGTTTTGTACAAAAAACTTGAAGGTTATCATCTGAAAACTGATCACCAGGATTTTTATAGAAAACTGATCAATAGTTGAGATTTTTACACTAAACAGATCAATTGTTAAGAAAACTGATCATTATTTAAGTTTTATATAGAAAATCTATTAGTATTTAAGTTTTGTATAAAGAACTAATTGATCTTTAAGTTTCATACGGAAAACTGATAGCTCTTTAAGTTTTTTATATAGAAAACCAATCGGTATTTAAGTTTATTCTATTAAACTATTTGATCATTAAGTTTTTTTTTTTATGAAAAACTGATTGATCGTTAAGATTTGTATTGAAAAGTAATCAATAGTTCATATTTATATATGAAACTGATAGAAAATTTTTTATTAGAGAAACATATATTATAAAGTTTTCTAAAGAAACTTTTTTAAAAAGTCTATTAGGGATCAAAAGATCAACCTTTAGGTATTATGAAAACTAATTGAACAATAATTTATAATAGAATAACAATAATTTAAATTTCTATATAAAACTGATCAATTCGTTTTAACTTTTATAGCAAACAGTTCATTAGGATTTTTTAGCAAAACTGATCAATAATTGAGCTTTCTACATATAATTGATCAATTGTAAAGAGGTTTCTTTACAGAAAGTTTTCCACAATAAAACTGATCATATTTAAATTTTCAATCGATCGAATTGATCTTTAAGTTTTCTCGATCAATCTTTAATTACTTTATAAAAATTTTATCAATTATTGCGTTTTCTATAGAAAACTGACAGATTTTTCATTTTTCTTACATAAACTTTCCGATCTTATTTTTGTTTAACTGATCGATCCATGATTATGTTTCTTTGGATTTTTTTGTTTTAATTGTTCATAACATAGAGATCGTTTGTGTTAACTGATCTTTAGTTCAATATGATTTCTATAGAATCCTTTTGAATATGTTAAATTGTTAAATTTAAAAACTAATAAATGTTTCTATAGAAACTGATCTCTTAATGGAATATCTCTAATATAAATATCGAAAACTAAATTATATTTTGAATTTGATCAATTGTTGGCTGTTAGTTTTATACCAAAAATATTTAATAGAAATCTTTCTTAAATATTTTGAAAATTAACTCTTTAATCGATTCTTTAAAACAGTAAAAGACTTAAGCGACGTACTTTGCTTGTTTTGAACATAACACATGTGTCTTAAGTCTTTTGTTTTTGATTAGAGTTAATCATGTTTTACTTGCAGTCT
The DNA here is from genome assembly GCF_022045245.1 of Lucilia cuprina. Lineage (NCBI taxonomy): Eukaryota > Metazoa > Arthropoda > Insecta > Diptera > Calliphoridae > Lucilia > Lucilia cuprina. Next base: position 9,515,163 of record NC_060950.1, read on the forward strand.
TCCGCAAAAAAAAAAAAAAAAAAAAACATTAAAATGAATACTTTTTTTATTTTTTCCTATAATTTTTTACAATTAACAAAATATTTCTTTACTTTTTCAAAATTTCTTTACACAAACAAATCGATTGTTTTTGTTTTCATAAAGGGAATTTCCAAGTTAAAGTAAATATTAGTATATAACTTAATGTAATATAATTTAACCCACTCATGCTTACCAAAAATGAAAAGAAAAAAATAAACGGTAACAAAAACAAAACTATGTATGTAATTTCATGACAAAGCATAGATTTGGTTCAATAAACCATAACAATTGATTGGCGCAATACAAAAAATAAAAAAAAAAACACTCGAATATTCCGTCTAACAGAAAACCACTATTTTTTTAAAGGCCATCTTCATAGTAAATAGTATTTTTTTAAAAGTTAGACTTTTATTGAATGTTTTGTTTTCAGTTTTTGTTTTGCTTTTAAGTTTTTTTACTAAAAATTGTGCGGGTTTTGGGTTACTTTTTCGTTTGTCTGCTGTTAACAATGATTTGTTTTTATTTTAAAATTTAATGATAATTAAATTCCGGCAACTATGTATGTATGTAGTTGTTTTTTTTACATTTTCATAAACAAGCATTTGAAAAACTTTATTTGGCATTTACAAATTTTTATCTGCTTTAAAATAAACGAAGAAAACAAAAATGCAAAGAAATTTTTTGTAAAATTCAAACAAAATTTTTCTTTTACTTCCATGTGTGTAACTGAAAAAGAAAAGAAATAGTAAAAAAACTCACTATAAAGCAATGGAATATTTAAGGAAAACCCACTTGCCTGCTCTTTGTACCCCCACAACTTGTAGTTGTTGAGGAAAATAGTTACAGCAAATAGTTGTCTGTCCGTCCCTCTGTCTGTCTGTTTAAACCTGTATTAAGAGCTTATACATATTATGAAATAATATTATTTGAGGCAACTAAATTTATATCAAATTCAAGTTGCATGTTTAGTCACCTTGATTTTATTACAATCTTTATGGTTTTTTTTTCTTCTAATTTTATTGTTACAGTTGCAGTTGTTATTTGGCGCGTAAAATATTTGTTTATTAAAATTTGTTTTTGTCTCATAAAGTTATTTTTTTAAATTATCATTTGAAATTTTTAGCGAGATTTTTAATAGATGTTTTATCTTTATATTTTGTTTGGTTTGTAATTACCTTTTTTTACACCCTACACCATTTAAGTGGGGAGGGTATATTGGTTTTTTGCTGATGTTTGTAACGCACAATAATATTGGTTCAATACCTTAATATACAGCTTAAAGTATAAGCAATATTAAGGTATTGAGTTGATTTAGCTGTGTCTGTCCGTCCGTCCATCCGTCTGCTTGTTTGTCTATCTGTCCAAGTAAACCTTGTAATCAAACTACAGGTTGCAATTTTGAAGATAATTTCATGAAATTTGGCACATGATATTCTATTTGTCCAGAGAAATGGTGTCCTATTAAAAATGGTTAAGATCGGTCCATTATTTCAGCCCCTCCTAGCCCCCATACAACTGAACCCCTGAATAGGGGTTGTAAACCTTGTAATCAAACTACAAGTCGCAATTTTGCAGATAATTTAATGAAACTTGTCACATGATATTCTATTTGTCCAGAGAAATGTTGTCCTATTAAAAATTGTTAACATCGGTCCATTATTTCAGCCCCCCCTAGCCCCAATACAGCTGAACCCTGAATAGGGCTTGTAAACCTTGTAATCAAACTACAGGTCACAATTTTGAAGATAATTCAATGAAATTTGACACATGATCTACTTTGGTACCGGAGACGAAGTCTATTGAAAATACATAACATCGGTCTATTATTTCACATAACCCCCATACAACTGAACCCGCCGAATAGGACTTTTTATTTCATAATTATTTTTAATATATTTGTATCTCTACAAAAAGCTTCAAAGCCAAGTTCTATACTAGACTTGATGACTCTCTTGACTTTTATAATTATAGGACCTCATTTGACTCTAAGCCCTATAAAAGTCCCCTTTGACTTGTCCACAATTCTATTCATCAAGGGTTAAAGGGTCTTAAATGGTCGACCTAGCCCGACTATAATTTCTTACTTGTTTTATTTCTTAACTCTTTTTTTTTAATAGTTTTATGTTAAACGATGCATAATATTTTATTACAGTTATTTATTGATTAGTTGCTATTTTTTTTGTCAAGATTTCAAAATGATACCATGATAAGCTATAAAAATTTTAATGTTTTGTGGGTGTTTTAGTTGTAAAAGCTATGTAAAGTTTGTAACTACGAGGGCTGTGTTAAAAGTTTCCAAACAAAAACTTCCACTTAACAACGTACATTGACTAGAGCATCTTTTGATAATTTCTTCAAAAAGCAAACCTGTCTAAACATGTTTAAATCTTAACGATCATGAATATTTTTCAAAAAAATCTAAGACTTTTCGACTTTCTGCATTTAGTTAAAAGTCGACTTTTAGACTTTTTGTATTTTGCAAATAGTCGACTTTTTCCGACTTCTTGACTATTCTCGACTTTTGTATTTTATGCGAAGTCGATTTTTCGACTTTTTTTCATTTAGTTAAAAGTCGACTTTTAGTATTTTATAGTAGTAGACTTTTTTCGACTTTTTAACTATTTTCGACTATGTTTTTACTTTTTTTCGAGTTTTTCCGACTATTTTAGAGCTTTTGACTTTTTTTCACTTTTTTAAAATTTTCGACTATTTTTGACATTTTTTCGAACTTTTTCCGACTCTTCGAATTTTTACGACTTTTTGACTTTTCGACTTTTATTTACAAAGTCGACTTTTCTACTTTTTTCATAGATGATAGTCGAGTTATCTACTTTTTTGGAACAAAATAGTCGACTTTGACTTTTCGACTTTTTTCGACAAAAGGTCAATATAGTTGAAACGAATAATCGACTTTTCGACGTTTTGCATTTCTTTAAAAGTCGAATTTTCGACTTTTTTCATTTAAATAATAGTCGACTTTTAGTATTTTACAAATAGTCGACTTTTCGACTTTTTTTTGACCTTTTCCGACTTTAGACTATTTTCGGATTCTTTCGACTTTTTTCGACTATTTTCGAATTTTTTCTACTATTTTCTACATTTTCGACTTTTCGGCTTATCGACTTTCCGGCTTTTCGACTTTTATTTACAAAGTCGACTTTTCGACCTTTATTTACAAAGTCGACTTTTCGACTTTTTTCATTGACGATTATTTTGTTTCAAAAAAGTCGACTTCAACTTTTCGACAAAAAGTCGATTGTTCGATTATTCGATTTATAGAAACCTAGTTATAACAAAGACTGATCGTTCCAGAAAAAACCCAAAAAAATAATAACCACTTCAAAAGTAGTTCACTAAGTGAATTTGTTTATCGCAAGCGTTTGCTTGCGATATTCCGACGAAGATTTTGATGCGAAGAACACTACATTGGTCTTTAAGCCTTCGGAGAAAACATTATACGATCAGTTATGGAAGATTATTTTAATCACAATTGGATCGTTTTGAATAGTCACTGAAAAGCTTTAATCATAAAAAATGGTCTAGTCAATGTGGTCAGGTATTTCTCTTAGACTATTGAGAATGGTAGAGTGACGTAACTGAATTATATATCACATACCAGTTAAGCTTAATTGCCGCATTGAAAGCATAATCTTGGGCCAGCTCTTCCTATCTCTTTAGATATATGTATTTGTTCTTAATTTTCCTTTTAAAAGAAACTATCATTATGTCATATCAAACAGTGATTTTTTTCAATTACTCTCAATTAAAGTGAAAATTATTATGAAATAAATATAGCAAATATTGACATAATCGAATTTTAAGGAAGCTTTTGTCCAGCCAATAACAACATTTTTTTTTAAATTATTACGTCTATTTAAATGATTTACATATTTTTCTGTAATAACATTTTTCCGTCAGTTGTAATATTTACGAACATTTATAACATAAACACAATTTTCCTATATATTTTTCTTAAATAAACTACTTGTATTATTCCCCCCAAATCACCCCTAAAAAGTTGTGCTAACCCCTTTTTGATAACATTTGCAAATGTGACATAAGTATTTAACCACAAATCAAACGTGACTAAACTAGTTTAAATCATTAAACAATCAATCATAAATAATAAAAATAAAATTTTACGAAAATTTTTATATAAAGAAAATTTAAAAAAATACATTAATATTTAATGAAATTTAGAAACAACAAATTAGGAAATCTATGTTTTACAGTCGGGGCTACGCGATAAAAAAATATAAATAAATTTCATAAAAAACCGCAACTGTAAATAAAACGAAAAAAATTAGTGTTTGTGTGGAAGTAAACCAGAAATACTTTTAATTTTTTTTTATTTGTACAAATAATGTTAAGTGTAACACTGGTAATAGCAAATGTGATAAAAATAAAAGCAAAATAAAATTGCAATAAAAAACTAACGAACAATCTAGAAAACATTTGTTAATAGACACTAAAACGGCTATTGTAAATGGTAAATGTGAGCTTCAAAAGGATTTAACAAGATTTATAAATTCTTAAACTTATCACATTTTCTTTTCCAAAGAATATAAACCACTTATTACATCATTGTAAATTAAGCAAAATCTAATTTGTATATTGTGAAAATGTAAATTGAAAATCAATTTGCATATTAAGAAATTAATTTGAGAAACCTATCCAACGCAATATAAATTGAGAATTTAAATTCAAAATTATGAATATACTAATTGAAAATTAGCAATTAAAACAAGATAAGATTTGTAATTCAAAATTTATGTAAATGTAATATTAAATAATAAGCAATTGAAATTTTGAAATCTAATTAATATTCTTTAAATATAAATTATAATTAAGAAAAAAATTCGTAATATTGAGAAAATATCGATGCATATAATTGTGTCATGTATTTATATTTTAATAATACTTTTTTTAGTTTCAAAATATATTTTTTTTAGCACACTCAAGAGAACTTATCTAGAATAGCACTAAAACTGATCTGGAACAGAACTAGAATAATTAAACTAAAACTAAACTGGAACTGAACTAGAACTGAACTAGAACTGAACTAGAACTGAACTAGAACTGAACTAGAACTGAACTAGAACTGAACTAGAACTGAACTAGAACCGAACTAGAACTGAACTAGAACTGAACTAGAACTAAACTAGAACTGAACTAGAACTGAACTAGAACTGAACTAGAACTGAACTAGAACTGAACTAGAACTGAACTAGAACTGAGCTAGAACTGAACTATAACTTAGTTAGTTAGTTAGTTAGTTAGTTGGTTAGTTAGTTAATTAGTTAGTTAGTTAGTTAGTTAGTTAGTTAGTTAGTTAGTTAGTTAGTTAGTTAGTTAGTTAGTTAGTTAGTTAGTTAGTTAGTTAGTTAGTTAGTTAGTTCGTTAGTTCGTTAGTTCGTTAGTTCGTTAGTTCGTTAGTTCGTTAGTTAGTTAGTTAGTTAGTTAGTTAGTTAGTTAGTTAGTTAGTTAGTTAGTTAGTTAGTTAGTTAGTTAGTTAGTTAGTTAGTTAGTTAGTTAGTTAGTTAGTTAGTTAGTTAGTTAGTTAGTTAGTTAGTTAGTTAGTTAGTTAGTTAGTTAGTTAGTTAGTTAGTTAGTTAGTTAGTTAGTAAGTTGGTTACTACCATCCATCAATTTCCAACCGGCCCTTTTATTATTCGATTAATATTAACTCATATTGTATTTATAAATTTATTTTCTACTTAATTTATGATCTGTTTTGTTTCCGTCTCTTCGCTCGTCGGCTTCTTGTAACTAGGTCTACAATAGTAATAACAAAAATGTTATCATAATGATGCTACTCACGTTCATTTGTGCAACATTTATGAACAAACCGTGATCACTTTGGTATTACAACGATGACGACGATATACTATATACAAACGTGATTATTTTGACTACTAACAAAACCGCACAAATGTTTCATTGTGTTAACGCTGTAGTTTTAACAAATTTGTTAAGCGCAATGCAAAAGTACGCTATATAAAACGTAAACAAAAGTAGGAAGTCGGTGGAACAGCAGAAAGATAAGAAACTAAAACTCTAAATAAAATTATTAGATAATCATGGAAGTTCAAGTTAATGCAAGATTCATTTGGAATTGTAGTAGACATGAAAATAAAACGGACCCGTGGTGTATAAAAAAAAACAAAAACAGTATTATAATTTTGCGCAAAAACAAAATGTTGTTGAAAAACAAAAAAACATACAGACATGTTTTAGTGTCATTATGTTAAGAGGTTTAAATTTTGTAGGTAAATATTCACTTAAATAAACTCTTTGTGTTTACATCAGTGTAAGTGTTTAGTTAAAAATCAGATAGTTGGAGGTTTTGGATCTAAATTGAGATGAGATAGGGTTCATATGCCGACGCTATTACACGTAAAATAAGACTCCCAGCAATTGTAAACGGTTTCTAATATTAGAGAAAGGTTCTCAAACATATGGTTTACTAAACATGAAGGCTTATACGTCGGGTAGTGGTCAGTTAAACTGTCTACTATATAATTTCTTAATATATTTCAAAGCTTTTGAGACACAATTCGCACAATTTTTGCACAAAGGAACAATTTATGTCAATTTTATTTTTATAAAATGACAGTAAATAACACTATTATGTTCCCAGTAATTATGTTCCAATTAATCTCAATATAAACTATTGTTTTGCAATTTCCTTTGATCCCATGTTGATCTCAATTATAAATGAAACATTTTCGAACGTCATAACAAATAAAGTCAGTAGTTCAAAATTAAAAATAAATATTTTCCATAATAAAACTTTTCCGCTTAATAACTTATGTAAATAGCCTCAAACTCGGGACACAGAGTAATATCAAGTTAAAGTACCTGGTATTTGCTATATTAAATGGCGCCAAATTTAAACAGAAACATAATTTTCAAACATGCTGTCACAATTACAGCTGGTCTAGTCTGGTCTGGTCATTTTATAAAACGAGTCCCACTAGTTGTATGGAAAAAGAAAATTAATATTAAAATAATAACAACAACAGTATTTGTTTTTCGAACGTTACAGAAGGAGCAGACAATTTGTGGAAAAGATAAACACACAAAAACTTCCGGTACTTTTACTTTCCTTTTTCTTTGGAAAAAAATGCAATGAAAGAAATACAAAACAGAAAGACTTGTCTATGACGTAGTCATTGGTGAAAAATAAGAAAAAATTACTAAAAATAAACTTGTTTATTAATAAGGATATTCACTTGTGGGAGTATTTACATCGAATAAAGTGTTCAAAAGAATTTTATAGAAAATCCTTTTCTATAAAAAAAGACAATGTTTTCTATAGAAAAGTTATCGTTAGACACAGTTTTCTATATAAAAGCTTTTCTAAACAAAGCATTCTATAGAAAAGTTGTCTTTTTTGCAAAAGCTTTAAAGTGAACCATAGAAAACTTTTCGTTAGACAATGTTTTCTATAGAAAAGTTTTCGTTAAACAATGTTTTCTATAGAAAAGTTTTGGTTAGACAAAGTTTCCTAAAGAAAAGTTTTCGTTAGACAAAGTTTTCTATAGAAATTTTGCGATAGATACCGTTGTCCATAGAAAAGTTTTCGTTAGACACAGTTCTCTATAGAGAAGTTTGCGATAGACACAGTTTTCTATAGAAAAGTTTTCGTTAGACAAAGTTTTCTATAGAAAAGTTTTCGTTAGACAAAGTTTACTATAGAAAAGTTTTCGTTAGACAAATTTTTCTATAGATAAGTTTTCGTTAGACAAAGTTTTCTATAGAAAAGTTTTCGCTAGACAAAGTTTTCGTTAGACAAAGTTTTCGTTAGACAAAGTTTTCTATAGAAAAGATTTCGTTAGACGTAGTTTTCTATAAGTTTTCTTTAGAAAAAATTTTGTTAAAACAAGTTTTCGTTAGAAAAAGTTTTCTTTAGAAAAGTTTTCTTTAGACAAATTTTTTTATAGAAAATTTTCGTTAGAAAAAGTTTTCGTACAAGTTTTCTATAAAGAAGTGAACACCCCTATTTTCTTAATTCACTTACACATCATTGGATTGCATGCTGAGGATGTTCGTTTATTTCACCGAACTCTGTTTTGATGGCAAATAAGGAAAGAAAATATTTTTTTTACAAACACGATAAATGAATGACACACGAAAAATAGATTTAGGTGTTAAGTTTTCTCTCTTTATAAAACTTTTTTGGCAACCAGTATTTTTCCACTAAATATGATTATATAATTTAAATACACTGCTAAACAAAAATATCTTAACTTTTTCACTTTTTACAGAAGCTCAAGCGAAAAACGAAACACAAGTTTATGTCACCGACTCCTGTTTGGAGAAACCATTTCGATGTCCCCATCCTAAAATACAATTTTTCCTATACACACGACGTACTCAGGATAATCCCGAATTTATAGATGTTCTTAATGATAATGCCCTGTACTATACGCATTTTAATCCTCGACATCCTACCAAAATTATAATACATGGTTTTGGAGGTGGTCGTAATTTGAGTCCAAGTCCGGATATACGGCAAGCTTACTTTAGTATAGGGGAATATAATATTATTATAGTGGATTATGGTTCGGCGGTAAAAGAACCCTGTCTCAGTCAAATGGATTGGGCACCACGTTTTGGTGGTCTTTGTATATCACAGCTGGTGAAATATTTAGCCAGACATCCGAGAGGGGTACAACCGGATGATTTACATTTTATTGGTTATAGTGTGGGTGCACATATAGCGGGTCTGGTGGCTAACTATCTGAAACCAGGAGAGGGTAAAATGGGTAGAATTACCGCTCTAGATCCTACAATATTCTTTTATGCGGGCGCCAATAACTCAAGGGACTTGGACTCATCAGATGCTCATTTTGTGGATGTATTACATACCGGTGCCGGTATTTTGGGTCAATGGCATTCTAGTGGTCATGCAGATTTCTATGTTAATGGTGGTACCCGCCAACCCGCCTGTGTTGGTTCAGCTACTCTATTTCGTAAGTTTTTCTTAATAGAGAACTATTGTCATTCCAAATAGATAGATTGTTTGTTAATTCTATTTTATTTTTCAGAAACTTTGGCCTGTGATCATACGAAAGTTACACCCTACTTTATTGAATCGATTACAACGAAAAAAGGTTTTTATGCTGGTCCTTGTCCAAACCTATTTACCTATCTGATAGGTTGGTGTGAACCCAAGGACTCGGAATATGTGTTAATGGGTGAACATGTATCGCATAAGTAAGAAAAATAGCGATAAAATTTTACAACAAAATTACATACATACATACATTTATACTAGAAGATTTCTACAGAAAAGTTTTCGTTAGACAAAGTTTTTTATAGAAAAGTTTTCGTTTGGCAAAGTTTTCGATAGAAAAGTTTTCGTTAGACAAAGTTTTCTATAGAAAAGTTTTTGTTAGACAAAGTTTTTTATAGAAAAGTTTTCGTTAGACAAAGTTTTCTATAGAAAAGTTTTCGTTAGACAAAGTTTTCTATAGAAAAGTTTTCGTTAGACAAAGTTTTCTATAGAAAAGTTTTCGTTAGACAAAGTTTTCTATAGAAAAGTTTTCGTTAGACAAAGTTTTTCTATAGAAAAGTTTTCGTTAGACAAAGTTTTCTATAGAAAAGTTTTCGTTAGACAAAGTTTTCTATAGAAAAGTTTTCGTTAGACAAAGTTTTCTATAGAAAAGTTTTCGTTAGACAAAGTTTTCTATAGAAAAGTTTTCGTTAGACAAAGTTTTCTATAGAAAAGTTTTCGTTAGACAAAGTTTTCTATAGAAAAGTTTTCGTTAGACAAAGTTTTCTATAGAAAAGTTTTCGTTAGACAAAGTTTTCTATAGAAAAGTTTTCGTTAGACACAGTTTTCCATAGAAAAGTTTTTGTTAGGCACAGTTTTCCATAGAAAAGTTTTCGTTAGGCACAGTTTTCAATAGAAAAGTTTTCGTTAGGCACAGTTTTCAATAGAAAAGTTTTCGTTAGGCACAGTTTTCAATAAAAAAAAATTTTGGTTTGGCACAGTTTTCTATAGAAAAGTTTTCGTTAGACACAGTTTTCTATAGAAAAGTTTTCGTTAGACACAGTTTTCTATAGAAAAGTTTTCGTTAGACACAGTTTTCTATAGAAAAGTTTTCGTTAGATATAGTTTTCTACAGAAAAGTTTTCGTTAGATATAGTTTTCTATAGAAAATTTTGTGATAGACACAGTTTTCTATAGAACAGTTTTCGTTTGAAAAGTCTTCGTTAGACAAAGTCTTTGTCTATAGAAGACCAAATAGATATGTTTTCTATAGATTATATTTTTAATGCTTTAGACAAGCTTTTATATAGAAAAGTTCCCGTTGGACAACGTGTTCTATAGAAAAGCTTTCATTAGAAAAAAGTTTTCTATAGAAAAGTTTTCGATAAACAAAGTTTTCTATAGAAAAGTTTTCATTAAACAAAATTTTCGGTAGAAAAGTTTTCATTAAACAAAATTTTCTGTAGAATATATAACTTTTTATTAGGAAAGATTTTAACGGTAAACTTTTCTTATTATAATTTAAAAAAATTATTAACCCTCTTCTAATGTTATTACAGAGCTCGTGGCACTTATTACGTCACCACCAATGCCAAACCACCATTTGCTCGCGGTTTCCCCGGCAAAGGAAGATCAGCTACCACAGGAGAATATCAGGGTGTACGAAGAAGACGTCATCTGCCGGCATTTTAGGGAAAATGATGAAAAGTTTTTGTTAAATTTCTAAAATTTAATTAATTTTAGTTGTTCTAATGTGATTTATTATTTAGTTGATTTATTTTAGTAGGTGTGTACCTTTTATTTGCATTAAGCCAATTTTGCATATTTATTGTTACAAAAAAATATATATATACTTTTAAACAAAGAAAAAAATGGAACATAAAAATGTTTTATTTTATTAATAATTAGCTTTTTATATAAGTATTTGGTCAAAGTTTTTTTTAAGACAAGATAGTGATGATAATAGAGGGAAATGTATTAAAATTATCTGTTATACCTTGTTTCTTTAAATCATAAACTTTACAAACTTTTTTCTTTTGGTTTAATTGTTTTCATATATTTCTAAATTCTAATATTTATTATTTTATTTATATAATTATCATCATTATCATTTAAGAAAAACTAGGTAACAGTTAACGGTTACGGTAATGTTTATTAAGCAGCCCTCTAGCCATTAAAGTTCTTTGCATTAATTAAAAAAAAAATGAAATAAAACTTTATCTAATCATTAGTTAATATAGTTATTAAATAATTATATAATTTAGCTTTAAAAATTAAATAAAAATTTAATTGTTAACTGTATAAAAAACTTTAAATAAAACTAAAATCACTTTAAAAACAAAGCTTTAAGTTTAATTTAGTACTTAAAACAAGAAGTTACATTTAGCAACTCCATCAACCCCGTAAATGTTTAACGTGGCAACTCAGTATTTTTTTCAAATTGTTTCTCTTGTTATCCAATCTCTTAACCATAATCAACTAACGGTACTTTTCCTGTGTAATTTGCTTTTGATTACAATCAGAACAGCAGTCGACAAACCACATAAAAATAGAGGATGTCTTTTAACAGAACACATTTTTTGTCGTTTATAATTATAAATACGTGGAAAAGTATAGTCGGGCATGGTCGATCATACGACACCCTACGTTAGTTAGTGTCGACATCTTGTATTCAAAACGTGCCAACTCAATCTTGGTAAAACGTGGCAATTCATTTTTTTTTTTAAATGTCGTTGACTATTTATCCAATCTCTCAACCACACTCAACTAACGATACTCCACATATGTAATTTGCTACTGATTACAATTAGCACCGCAGTCGACAAACCACATACGGATAGAGGGCGTCTATCAATAGACCAAGTTATTGTCGTTTGTAAGCATAAATATGTAGGAAAGCATAGACGGGCAATGTCCATTATATGATACCCTACAACAGTTATGAGTGTCAAATAGAGTGTGTCTACCAACAGACCACATTGTTTGCCTTTTATAAGGGGGAAAGTATAGTCGGACATGGTCGATCAAATATGAGTGTCGACACCTTATATTCAAAAAGTGCTAACTAAATCTTGGTCCCAAGAGAGTTTTTGATAGCAAATGATTCCTTAATGTATTCTCTACTTCTGGTATCACATTAGAATCAAGTTATTAGCTTTGTATTATTTGATACGCTCACTCTAGGTATATGGGTGGATAAGGTCAGCGTAACTCCTACACTGAACCAGTATCATATACATTTCACAACAACTCATTTCCAACGCTTAGTCCCTCCGCAATGGCTCTTCAAACGAGATTGGATTTAAACCACAGCCACCTACATAATAACTGGACTCATCTGCATTACCACTTCTCCGTTGTCTCGGCAACTCGTCTTCCAACGAGATTGGATTTAAACCACAGCCACCTATACAATAACTGGGACAAGAAATAATCAGGTCAAATCAATCCAAGGAAAAGCTAGGATAAATTTGACACCACCAGTTTATAGTCCCCGGTAGACTTGAAGTATTGGTAGTTCTCTCATCAAGCTAACATACCCCGGTGGAGGGTTGGTTTAAATGTTGGAATTAGTTTTCAGATGGCTCCAGATATCTGAAAGTTTCATATTTCACTCTTTGAATGAAATACAAAAATTAGTTTATCTTGGAAACTATTTGAGTAAGAATCTTGAAATTTTACACGAATAACTTTAATATTTATCTGAACATTGAGGGGGGATTTTTATTGGAGGGGGAGGGCTTTGAACCACCATATGACTAATGATTTAGCATAGGATCGAACCAAAGCGCCTTATAATCTGGTAATAAGGCTGGCCAGTTGTCGGTAGGACTTTGTCACGGCTGGTAAGTTGGTTGAGGTTGCCTCGAGACCCATGTAGTGGCTGTGGCTTAAACCCAAATTCGTGGGAAGGTAATGCTTGACAAGAAGACTGATAAACGGTGAAGTAATAATTTTCGTGAAAAGTTTCTGTTTTCTAGAATTCTTATCACAGTGGTCACTTGTGGCCACTAAATATAAATCGGACAATTAAATATAGGTGCTGTTGTCGAAACAACAGAAGCCATCTCAGTAGTGTGGTTGGAGGACTTTAAGTGGTTCAGGAATACACTGGGGATGAGAATGTTTGTAGGGAAATGGCATTACTCATAGCTTGAATAGGTTGAATGTTGTAACTTATTGCTGGGCCAGTCCCTTCTATCGGCTCTGATTGCCTTCTCCTTTGCCAGGGTTGAATTGAGCTTGACTCATGACACCCGTCATTCCCCAAAGGGGATTCTATGTTTACTGTGCCGGAATTTACATATACATAAATTACCACTTGCGTGTAGGATACACAATGAAGGTGAATCGCAAAAAAGTTCACCTAGTGGTTAAAAGAGACCACCATAAAATAGGCCAACCGCTTCTAGTTTCTAGGATCGGTAAAAACTACAGGACAAAGCTCTGGATTCATAAAATGTTGAGAATTGAGCTGTTAATGTAAAGATTGTTTGGAGTGAGATGTAACATCAGATACTTGTATCTGTTGGACAAGAGAGATCCTGAGTTGTATCTATTGCGTTATCGGAAGGAAGAATGAAATGAATATAAAAGTATCGGTGTTGTTGGTTGAGACGTTGTGAAGTTGTAATATCTTAATCTTTTATTTATCGGCGATTTTCCTTCAGGGTTGAGTTTAATCTAAACATGCTTTACTTATCGCAGTAAGTAGATCCATGTGGCTACTGAAATAAGTTCTAATTAAATGTAGAACTATATATTTGAACCAGCAATTACTTTAATGTTTATATGGACGTGGCGGATTTAGTTGTATTGAGGCTTGGTAAAATAATGGACCGATGTTAATCATTATCAATTGGCTTCGTCTCCGGTTTAATAGAAGATCATTTGTGGAATTTAATTGAAGATCATTTGCGGAATTTCAGTTGTATGATAGACTAGGTGAAATAAAGAACTGATCTTAACTATTTTCAGAAGGCCTCGTCCCGCGACAAAGAAGAGTATGTAACAAATTTAATTGATTTATTTTCAAAATTGCGACCTGTTTACATTGACGGACAGAAGGACGGACATAGCAAAATCGACCGAGAATTATCTTCAAAATTGCGACCTGTTTACTTGTTGATGGACAGACAGGAACACGGGCGGACATGCAAAATCGACTCAGAAAATGATTCCAAGCCGATTAGTATACTTTCAAATGGGAAAAGGAATAATATTATTGTGCGTTACAACCATCAGCACATCCCCACTAAAGTTTGGTAGGGTACAAAAGGGGGACTATTTGGTACCTTTTCGTTTTCCGTTTCGTGTTTGTTTTTAATAAAATATGTATATCAAATGAAAGGTGTTTCGAAACGCTTTCTCTTGATATACATAAATATTTACTTACTTTTTACGTTTAGTGATTAAATGAATTTTCTTTTATATTTTGAATAAATTTAACATTCTTTTTATTAATATATATATATTTTTTATTGTTTGTATTACATTCGTTTCTTGATTAATAGTTTGTGTTTTTGTTGTTATTGTTTTTTTATAAATTTTGTTAAATTTTATGTTAAATTACACAAAATTGTTTTATTAAATAATTTACAATTAATTTAGTTATGATTTTTTTTCTTTTTTTTGGTTTAATTAAATTTAGCATTTGATTACAATGATATTTAGATTAATAATTTAAAATTTGATTAAATATATAGTTAGTTATTATATTGTTTATAATGGAGTGTGGTTTTTTATTTATTTATTTATTTTTGTAATTATTAATAATATTTGAATATTTAAGTAGTTTTATTTAGGCTTTTTGGATGACAGTGATTTTATTTAATTAAATTTCTTTTGTTTTGCATTGTTTTTTATTTTTAAATTTTGTCATTATAAATAACACATAAATAGTTTTAATGCAAGATTAATATTTTTTAATTTTTTTTTTTGTTAATAATAAATGGCATTTTCAGTCAATTTTACTACTACAGTTAGAAATACATTTGTAAATTATTAAAGAAATAACAAGAAAAATAATAAATAACATTTAATTATATAAACATTTTAGGTTAAATTATTTAATTTTTTTATATAATATTAATTAATATAAACAAATTAATTTAACAACAAAAACACTTAGAATTTCTTTTTTTTTTGGTTATTTTTGGGCGGTTATTTATCAGAAAAGGGTTGACTACAATATTTAGGTTTTTTGGTTTAAATTTTTCAAAGAATTTTTTTTTTAATTTTTTATGTTAATTTATATATTAATATTTATTAATAATTACTTTATTATATTAAAGTATAATTATTATATTATTTATTTGTCTGCCACAGCATAAATTTTTTATTTAAAAATTTATCTCGATTTTTTTAAATTATTTTATTACATTTTTTCTTCTATATTTTTGCTAATTTATTTTATTTTATTATTATTATTTTTATTTTTTTGTTTTAAATATTTACATGTTTTAACTTAATTTACTCACAAAAGCATTTAATGATTTGCTATTTTTTATGTCATTAAACATATTTACATTACAATTTTATTTTTTAATTTATTTACTTTCTATTTCAACTAAAAAAATATTTAAATTTAACTAAATTTAAAAAATCTTTTTTTTCTGCTATTTATTAAGTTGTTTATTATTGTCAACACAGCCTGAGAGTGAGTTACCTCTCATATAAAAATTAAAATTCATTATTCTTTTTTCAATTAAATCTAATTAAAATATAATCGAATGCAGCTTAAACATAAAAATTCCAAAAATACGGAACTAGAACTGAACTAGAACGGAACAAGAACTGAACTAGAACTGAACTAGAACTGAACTAGAACTGAACTAGAACTGAACTAGAACTGAACTAGAACTGAACTAGAA
>NC_060950.1:9531156-9534720 GCF_022045245.1 Lucilia cuprina
GTTCTAGTTCTGTTCTAGTTCTGTTCTAGTTCTGTTCTAGTTCAGTTCTAGTTCAGTTCTAGTTCAGTTCTAGTTCAGTTCTAGTTCAGTTCTTGTTCTGTTCTAGTTTTGTTCTAGTTCAGTTCTAGTTCCACTTAAAATTTTAATATTCCTTCAACTTTTAAGACACTATAATATTTCATAATCCCAACAATTTTAGTTAAAGTATTTTAAATGCAAAATTTTTATAATTAAAAAAAAAATTAAAGCAAACAAATACATAAATTGTTATAAATTATATTTATATGACAAAAGTCTATCTTGTTGTTAATTTTATGGTTCACAAAGAGTGTATTTATAATTACTGTTTTTTCATTAATTAAGAAAAAAAAAGAAATAATATTAAATATTTACTCAAACATTTTAAATGTCCATAATGTAAAAATCAAACTAATTAAGTAGTAATTATTTAAATAATTATAAAAAAACAAAAGTTGTGTAAATCATTCAAAACTATAGCAGATTATGAAGAGTTTCATTTTAGACATTTTAAGCAAAACTAGTAGAACAAATTGTAAATACTGAAGAAATAACTTAATTTTAAGCTTAAGTTTTTAGTTGTGTTTTTTTAATACAAAATTATGATGAAATTATAAATTCATAATTTCTATTACCGTAATTGATATTCTTGACATTATAATGTATTATTGAGAAATAATAAAATAAAAGTTATAATGATAGATTAATTTTAGAAATAAAGAATATTTAGAAGAATTTTAAGAAGTAAGTTTAGAAAATTATTTTGATTCTGTAATTTTAATTTAATGTTTTCAGTTCTAGTTAATTAGTATATAGTTTTATTACGGCGTAGTTATAGTTTCATTCTCAATCAGTTTTAGTTCAATTCAAAGTTAGTTTTTTTTTACAGATCAGTTGTAGTACAGTTCCAGATCAGATCTAGTAAAGTTCTAGTTCAGTTCAGTTCTAGTTCAGTTCTAGTGCAGTTCTAGTTCAGTTCTAGTTCAGTTCTAGTTCAGTTCTAGTTCAGTTCTAGTTCAGTTCTAGTTCAGTTCTAGTTCAGTTCTAGTTCAGTTCTAGTTCAGTTCTAGTTCAGTTCTAGTTCAGTTCTAGTTCAGTTCTAGTTCAGTTCTAGTTCAGTTCTAGTTCAGTTCTAGTTCAGTTCTAGTTCAGTTCTAGTTCAGTTCTAGTTCAGTTCTAGTTCAGTTCTAGCTCAGTTCTAGTTCAGTTCTAGTTCAGTTCTAGTTCAGTTCTAGTTCAGTTCTAGTTCAGTTCTAGTTCAGTTCTAGTTCAGTCCTAGTTCAGTTCTAGTTCAGTTCTAGTTCAGTTCTAGTTCAGTTCTAGTTCAGTTCTAGTTCTGCTCTAGTTCTGTTCTAGTTCTGTTCTAGTTCTGTTCTAGTTCTGCTCTAGTTCTGTTGTAGTTCTGTTCTAGTTCTGTTCTAGTTCTGTTCTAGTTCTGTTCTAGTTCTGTTCAAGTTATGTTCTAGTTCTGTTCTAGTTCTGTTCTAGTTCTGTTCTAGTTCTGTTCTAGTTCTGTTCTAGTTCTGTTCTAGTTCTGTTCTAGTTCTGTTCTAGTTCTGTTCTAGTTCTGTTCTAGTTCTGTTCTAGTTCTGTTCTAGTTCTGTTCTAGTTCTGTTCTAGTTCTGTTCTAGTTCTGTTCTAGTTCTGTTCTAGTTCTGTTCTAGTTCTGTTCTAGTTCTGTTCTAGTTCTGTTCTGTTCTAATTCCGTTCTAGTTCTGTTGTAGTTCTGTTCTAGTTCAGTTCTAGTTCAGTTCTAGTACAGTTCTAGTTCAGTTCTAGTTCAGTTCTAGTTTAGTTCTAGTTCAGTTCTAGTTCAGTTCTAGCTCAGTTCTAGTTCAGTTCTAGTTCAGTTCTAGTTCAGTTTTAGTTCAGTTCTAGTTCAGTTCTATTTCAGTTCTAGTTCAGTTCAGTTCTAGTTCAGTTCTAGTTCAGTTCTAGTTCAGTTCTAGTTCAGTTCTAGTTCAGTTCTAGTTCAGTTCTAGTTCAGTTCTAGTTCAGTTCTAGTTCAGTTCTAGTTCAGTTCTAGTTCAGTTCTAGTTCAGTTCTAGTTCGGTTCTAGTTCAGTTCTAGTACAGCTCTAGATCTGTTCCAGCTCAGTTCTAGAGATATTTCAAAAATATTATTTTCTTTGTTTTCTTTGTTTTTTTTTTTTCAATTAATTTTATACATCTAATAAAAATCTCACAAAAAGTTAAAAATAAAAATAATTGTATGAAATATGAACAAAAAAATTTTCTAACTAAAAGAGTCAATTCTTATTCAGTAATTTGTACAGATACAGTAAAAATATTATTAAACATAAAATATTTATAAAATATAAATATATATAACAAGTAATATAAATATTTAAAAAATTAATAATAAAGATAATATTTGTTTAAGCAAATTAAAATTTAGTTAAAACAAAATTATAGTGTTCATTTTTAAACAAATAAAACGTTAATTATGACATTATAATTAAAAACAATACTGCTTGTGAAAGTAACAATAATTAGTAATTAAGAACTTAAAATAATTAATAAATAATTTAGTATACTTATTTAAACATAAATATATAAATTAATTTAATATAAGTCATAAATATAATTAATGCTCATTTAGTAGTTCATAGTTAAACGCACATTTATTTGATAAGATATGTATTAGAAAAAGCACTTTTTTATTGTTTTATAATTGGTACTGTTTTTCGAAATGCACTGCACTTTTTTAACAATTATCAGCACGTTTTATTTTTTAAATACTTTTTCTTGATTTAAAATTGACACTTAAGAAATGGCTATAAATTTTGAACTTTTCAAAATTTGTCATCAACTATTACGTAAGCACTTCACTTTACTTTTTATAGTTATAATCTTTGCACTAATTTATTTTATGGGCACTTTTTTAGTTTTTACTCAAGGCACTATTTTTCCTTTTTTAAGCACTAATATTCCATATTTAGCTCAATTTGCACTAACAACTTTAGGAAAACACTTTTTATCTATAATTTTAAAACATTATATTGGCAGTTTTTGTTTGCCTCCTTATAATTGTAACACTTTTTTTAGAAAGTTTGCACAAAATTTCAAATATGCACCATTATTGTTATAAAATTCACTCAGTACTAATTGGCACTTTTCATACACATATATTTTTATAGTTTAATACAAACTGCACATGAATCTCTGCACAAATTTGCACACACATTTTTGCACAAATACATTTTTTAAAATTGCACTATTTTCAATTTTTTTGCTTAATTTGTACTTATTGTTTAAATTAGCACTACAAATTGCAAATAATTTAAAAATGCACAAAACATTGTTTTAACATTTAGCACAAAAATATGCACTTTTTTAGCACAAACAATTAATTGGCACCTTGTTAAAACGTTTAAACTCATTTAATTCAGTTACGTGTTTCTTTAAATATCCTTCCCTGTTCCTTTCTAGTTTTCTGCTAGTTCAGTTCTAGTTCTGTTCTAGTTCTGTTCTAGTTCTGTTCTAGTTCTGTTCTAGTTCTGTTCTAGTTCTATTCTAGTTCTGTTCTAGTTCTGTTCTAGTTCTG
>NC_060950.1:9534820-9545260 GCF_022045245.1 Lucilia cuprina
AACTGAACTAGAACTGAACTAGAACTGAACTAGAACTGAACTAGAACTGAACTAGAACTGAACTAGAACTGAACTAGAACTGAACTAGAACCGAACTAGAACAGAACTGAACTAGAACTGAAGTAGAACTGAACTTGAACTGAACTAGATCTGAACTGGAATAAAACCAGAACTTAAACCACTTAAAACTTTATTTAACCTTTAACTAATGTAATTTCTTTGTTTTTGGTTTTTTAAAATATTACTTTTAATAAATTTTCCTAAAATTTATTTATTTTTTTTCACAGTAAATATTAATAGGATTAAATTTATTCATAAATAATATGCATAAAGAAGGTATGACGTATATTTGTATATGTATGAAGAAGTGTTTGCAAGTTGGCATGATATTTTCAACGATTTTAAAGAATATATATTTTTATTTAGATATAATTTTTTGTTGTAATTTTCGTACTTTGGTTTCGTTTAAATGTTGTTATAATTCTGTTTAGTTTTTCTATAAATAATAATTTCCCTTTTTTTATTAAATAGTAGTTTCATTTATTATAAGTTTTTTTTAATATTTTTAATATTGATTGCTTTTTTATGTTATGTATGAGTTTGTTTGTTTCTTTATAATATTTTTCTCTATATGTATATAGTTATGTATGTATATATAGACGCGTGATTTTATTGTTGTTATTATAATGCTTGCTTTTTTTCTAAATTGTTCTGCCTTAACTCTCTTACCTAAATATCATTACTGTTGACGTCATTATTATTTATTATTTTTCTATTGTTGTTGCTGATATTGAGGATATTGTTGTTCATATGTTGGCATTTGTCCCATTTGTGGTGCCATTGCTGATTGCTGTTGTTGTTGTGTGGCATAGTCATAGCTTTGATAATTGTCTGTTATATTAGCATCAGGTTGCATGCTTTCTTCACTAATGGTTGTTGTTGCCAGTGAACCAACTCCGGCCATGGCAAAAGGATTATTGGCCACGTGACCTGTCGCACCATAATTAATGGCATTTGGTTGTTGCATTTGACTTTGTTCAGTATATTGTGGTGTTTCACCCTTTCATAGTTATGGAAATGTATTTTTATTGTAATAATTGTCATATAAATGTTAAAAAAAACTTACAAATGATGTTTCTTTTATGAAGCCAGCTGCAGCCGCTAGAGTAGGATCTTCGGTTATAGCGCCTATTGGTGGTGACCAGACTTGTTTCTCCTCTGCGGGTGGTTCAGCCCAAGGTTGTAACTCGCCCGATGCAAATATACCATAGAATGTACAACCACATAAATGAACACAAGCGGCCAAAGTGAAAACAGTTGTCCAACAACCTTCCGGCTATAATAAGGAAAGTAATATAAATATATAGATCATAGTCTATAGTCTAGTCTATAGACTAGTCTATAGTCTTGTCTATAGTCTAGTCTATAGTCTAGTCTATAGTCTAGTCTATAGACTAGTCTATAGTCTTGTCTATAGTCTAGTCTATAGTCTAGTCTATAGTCTAGTCTATAGTCTAGTCTATAGTCTAGTCTATAGTCTAGTCTATAGTCTAGTCTATAGTCTAGTCTATAGTCTAGTCTATAGTCTAGTCTATAGTCTAGTCTATAGTCTAGTCTATAGTCTAGTCTATAGTCTAATCCATAGTCTAGTCTATAGTCTAGTCTAAAGTATAGTCTATAGTCTAGTCTATAGTCTAGTCTATAGTCTAGTCTATAGTCTAGTCTATAGTCTAGTCTATAGTCTGGTCTATAGTCTAGGCTATAGTCTAGGCTATAGTCTAGGCTATAGTCTAGGCTATAGTCTAGGCTATAGTCTAGTATATAGTTTAGCCTATTGTGTTGTGTATAATCTATTCTGTGGTGTCGTCTAAAGTCTAGTCTATGTAGTATTTGTTATCCCATGTATACTCACATCTTTCTGTATAAGACCATCCAGAGCATATGGAACAATAATGCCGGCCAAAGTACCGATACCATTGGAAAGACCCATTAGAATACTGGCATAACGAGGAGCTATATCTAAATGATTGACATTGTAACCGGATATGGCAAAACCGGAAAAGGCAACACCACACGTTAAAGCAAACATGGCACCAGTCTAAACAAATCATAATCGAATAAAACTCAAAATGACTCCAAGAAATCAAGCAAACTTTAACACTTATTACTTACCGCTGTATCTGCATGAGCCACAAAAAGGAAAAATATACCCTCCATACCAAAACCGCCACAATTGAATAGTTTTCTTACATTCGTCGTAGACATTATGCCATTTTTACGCAAATGATCGGCTAACATACCACCAAACGGTACAATGGTGGTCATAATTAAATGTGGCAAAGACCCCACAAAACCGGCTTCTTCAATTTTAAAATGGAATTTATGCTTAAGAAACGAGGACTGGAACAATACTAATAGATAGAAATTCCAGGAACGACAAAAGTTTGCCACAATAATGGCATAAACGGGCATAGAGCGAATCATAGCGGCCCAAGGAGTAGTCCTTAAGTTAGGCATCGAAGGCTGAACGGAGGACTCACCCAGCGATTTCTCAATATATTTGAGTTCGGGTATACTAATGGCAGGATGTTTGCGGGGATTCTCAAAACAAAGCCATAACCAAAAGCAGTACCTGTATGTAAAAAAAAAAAAAAAACGTTGAAACAATGGAATGGGTTAGACTAATTTTGGAAAACCTACCATATTATGCCAAATACACCATAGGCATAGAAAGGAGCCTGATAGCCTACAGAATCAGCTAGAAGGCCAGATAATGGTAGTCCCACCACAACACCAGCATAAGAGCCACTGAAGGCCAATGTGGCCAAACGAGAACGTTCCATAGGTGGAGCCCAAAAACGCCAGATACCATGACAAGCGGGATAAGTAACACCCTGGGAAAAGGAGGAAAATTAAGTAGCAGATTACATCATATTTAACAAAATCCTTAACAAAAGCATAAAATTATACATAATTCTTTAAGAAAACGGAAATAGAAAAGACATCCTTCCACACACATACTAATACTGCTACACAGATATAGATGAATAGATTATCAACAAAAATAAAAAAAATACAATAACAAATCCTTAACGCATGATGTCATCTTACAAAAATACAAATATAACTAAGAAAAAAGCTTTGAAGTCCTTACAAAAACAGAAAAAACTAAATAAAAATATCATATCATATTACTCACCTCGAATAATCCTTGCAATATACGCACACATATCACCACATCGCCCTCCATCAGAGTCATGGCGAATGGCACAAATAAATGCAGTGTTGCTGAACTGGCAATCGATAGACCAAAGATTTTATTAGCTGGAAATTTAGATGCAATAAAACCACCCGGTATTTGTGTTACTAAATAACCCCAGAAAAATGATGAATCAACATGACTCTCTGTGGCCACTGTCCAATTCATAAAAGCCGTCTATGTGAGGGTATAGAAGTAACGGGAATGAGATTTAAAAAAAAGAAACAAACGAAATAATATCATTATTGTGAAAAATAAATCTTTGTATTCAATTATTTTCATATTCATTCTTAAGATTTATGCTCCTGAATAGTGTCCATTATTTTCTTTAGTTATAATATGAATATGATTTTCTAAATGAACATAGATGTAGAAGAACAACCATTATTATTATTGGGTGTTGTATTTAGGTTTATATTTTCTGTTATTATGTTAAAAAGGCATAAGTGTGCTTACTTCCGGTTTATTATGTTTGTCATAAGAATATGTTAAAGAAGATTTGTCTAGTTTTTTTCTTGAATGAATTGTTATTAAGTCTCATATTTTTAATATGAGAATTTATCCTTCATCGGATATATGAAATATTTATAAGACCCTACACCACTATAGTGGGGAGGGTATTATGCGTTTGAGCTAATGTTTGTGACACCCAAAAATATTAGTCCTACACCCACTTTAAAGTATACCAATAGGCTCGGAATCATTTTCCGAGTCGATTTAGCTATGTCTGCCTAAGCAATCTGTCTGTCTGTCTGTGTGTTCATGTAGACCTTGTGTGAACGCCACTGGTCCCAATTTTCAAGAAATTTGATAAAATTTGTCACATACTCTTCTTTTGGTCCAAGAACGAACGCTATTGAAATCGATCCATTACTTCGTCTAGCTCCCACATATACGGGGGACTTTCGGATTCATAATTACGTTAAATGTTGTATTTGTTTTATATTAATTTTATAGAACTATAAACGTTACTTCCGATTTGTGCAATGATCGGGCATTATACAAACTCCCTTTTAGAAAATGACTTGAAAGTCAAAATTCACTTATAAACACTTAATAACACAATTAAATGCTACATGAATAACTTTGAAGTTAGAATTCCTCTACCTAGACCCATATTTATCCCTACTTTCCCCATGAGCCTTCTTTTAGAAAATCTCCTTTTTTTTTGCCAAAAATAAGTAAAAATATTACGGAATAAAGTTAAAAAAAAACAAATAAAATGTTTTAAAAAAATAATCCACATAATGACTAGTGTGGGGTATCATTTGGTCGGCCATACCCGACTATATATTCATACTTGTTTAATAGCTGAAATATGTTCTGAAACTGAATTTGGTTCTTTAGTTCTTATTCAGCTTTAAAATCCTGACAACTCCTCTTTATTTAATCCTGGACTCGTACATTAATCGGTCAATGACGCAGTACAAATATCGTTGTAAGGAATTTAAGATATTTAAATGTTTGAAATTATAACCAGATATGATAAAATCGGAAATAGCAACACTACAAGCTAAAGTTAATAGGATTGAAGTCCACAATTCAGATAATTAAAGTTAGGTTTGAAAGATGGTCCAATATATATACACATAGGCCAATTATGGACCAGACTCTACAGAATTTGAAATAGTGCAAACATAGTATTTACCAAAAGCTAATGTTAAACAAGATCACTTTAGGGAATTTGTATAAGAAATTTTGTAGATTGATTCCGATTTTTTATAAACCGTGTTTCACCATTGTATTTGCATTCTTAAGATGATCTTAAAGTAATTTCCTAAAAGGGATCTTATAAAGGAAATAGGGACCATTCCTTACAAAAATTTCTTATATATATTTTAGTTGTTATAAAACATATTCATCAAATTACATTCCTATACATTAATTTTTTAACTACGAACCGTAAAGTCATTTTCTGAAGAGCATCTTATATGGGAAGTAGGATTAACCCTCCGTCATGCACATGTTCCGATAGTCACGTACGTAGCGCACGAATCTGGCGAGATACACTATGTATTTCAGTACATTTATATGAAAAATATGCCATTTTAGTAGCAATATTACGATATCTGACAATATTTGTAGAGGGTACCCGGAGACTCAAACCCCTAACCAAATTAGAAATATATTAAAATCACAGTTAAATTCGTAAAATATCTGGCCAGATACATGCGCATGACGGAGGGTTAATTATGTTCCTTATTTGTGCCAAATATCATGGCTATATTTAGTATAACTTTCTGAAGGCAACCTTAAGTATAGGTAAAGTGTAGAGACTATTAGGATCCGTCCCCTATGTCCCCTATGAAACTAATTTCTCAAAAAATATTATCACGAATGCTGAAGAGGGCCTGTTATGGGTAGTAGGATAAATAATATTACTTATTTGTGACAAATATCGTGCCTATACTTGTATTATTAAGCCAGTTGTGAGATTTGAAATAACTATCTGAAGGCAAACTAAAGTATAGGTAGAATTATGGTCTAATGTACTCCATGAATCTAATTTATTTTATTACTAACTTACTTATGGCTCTTAAAGTTATATTCCGTAGACCAATTGTATAAGGGCTAGTTGAAAACATGGACCAACAATGCTCATTTGCAATACCAAAGAAACCAATAGACAATATTTGTGCAAAATTTTCATCTTGCTCTTACAATATGGTACCTATCGTAATTTCAATAGACCGACGGACGGATTTTTTTAGAATTTAATAAGAACTTGGAATATATATATTTTTGTGGGTCAATGATCACTATTTTGAAAATATTTAAACAATCTAAAAATTACAGTCATTTTCTGTCTAACCCCCTGATTGACTCTAATTCGTCTTTCGTTGCGAATTCTTGTGAATAAGAGTGTAGACAGACGTTACTTTATTGAAATTTATTGCATTAAGTGAAATGGTTCATTGCCATATATTGACTCTTTTGGATTAGCTTTCTGACTGTCTCTTTATAAACTACTAGCTATACCTAGTGTGCTTCGCTACCCTCTCTAACTCTAACTGCTCTAACAGTTTACCTAATATACGAATTTTTTCCCAAACCTTATTGAACATACAATTTCGTACTTAAAAACCCCGGTTTAAAAAAATGTTTTTTTAGTTAACCGGGTAACCGGTTTATAAACTCTATTTTTGTCCTTAACATTCATGTTGATACTAAAATGTCAAAGTTTTGCATACAAAATTTGAGGACTATAACTCATGCAGTTTCTGAGATATGCGACTTTCAATGCTTATTTTGTATGTGGGCGTGGCACATCGCCTACTACAGCTAGGCTGTCCACTTTTTTCTCATGTGCTTATAAAAATGTCAAAGTATTGCGTACAAAATTTAAGGACTATAGCTCTTGCAGTTTCTGAGATATGCGACTTTCAATGCTTATTTTGAATGTGGGCATGGCATGTCGGCCACTTAAAAAGCAGCCTATAGTTCCTTTGAGACTTGCAGGGAAAAAACTGTGAAAATTTCAGAAAAATCGTTTCAGCCGTTTAGCAGTCAATAAAATGCAAACATACAAATACACATTCAGTTTTATATAGATATAGTCACGATTGAGTACCTCCTAGGACCAGAACATGTTAAAATAACTGTGTAGCCGGTTGACTACAGAATAATCCCCCCAAACTACTGGATTCAAACTTTCATCAATTTATTTACTTTTGACATTTTCAAACGAAACTCTACCAAAAATGTTTGAAAAAGTATAACTCCCAAGGTGTTTGAATCGTATACCGAAGTTAGACAATCAAAGAGGAAGTGTTGCAGTCGCGTTGTTTAGATTAAATTGTGAGATACTGGTTACAATCTTTAAATGTGCCGACTCTTGAATGTCCTGTCAAAATACTAACATCGGATCTACTTGTTTTGAGTAAGCCTCTCAATCTGCTCTCGTTTGCAATTTGTTAACCTAAGTAGCCACTGATAGAGAAGTCTATTATGGATTTGTCACAGCTCATTACAGCCTTAAACTTAAACTTATCCCCAGATATCGTCTTAATGGTCTTATAACATAACAACTTTATTAATACAAAATTATTAAAATTTTAAAACTTTTAAGAAGTTTCCCTTTAAATATTCCATTAAAAAGAAACACAAAATAAAATAAAACGGAAGCATAATGTACAGCCATTAGCTACAATAACAACAGCCATTAGAATCTTTAAAAAAAAAGAACAAAAGATCATGAAATCATAAAGCTTCATAGAAAAAAATTCTATTCAAATAAAAAAATTACATATTTCTAAAAGTCTCCACTAAACAACACATATAAAAGACTTTAACAAACAACATAACAGGAAAGGAGTCAAAAAACATCCTGTTACCAAAACACCAAATACATATGAATATATCGAAGTTATTTATTTCTGTATGTGTGTGAGAGATTATTTGTTGCCATTGACAAATAAGACCTTTAAGGCAAATATTAACGAGCGTGATAGAATTATAAAACATCACCACAAACGTTAAAAGTTACAATAAATTTAATAAAGCCAACGAATTTGTAACTTTTAACTGCGACTAAGGGAAATATAATGTTCGGTGAATAAAAATAGTAAAAGAGAGAAAACGTGACTTGTTTTCCATTCAATTATAAAAAAAAATAATTGACAGCATACACTTTCAAATATTCATACATGTACATATGTTTAAAAATGAAATTAATCTATTTAATTGTAACACAATATTTCTCTATGAATGCGAAATATTTCATATGATTTTAAAGTTTAACTTCTACTTACACCATTGTGCTCTCCTTTCAATTTGGCAGCCGACATATTACAACGCATACCAAAGGCAATCATAAATCCTATACACGCCATTGTGGCAATTGTATAACGTGCCGACATACATGGACACTGGGCCCTACAATACTTATCAACTTTACGCAAAGGTGGTCTTTCGATTTCCTCAAACGATGCTGGCGAATCAGGTCTATCATCATCGTATGGTATACCGCCACCTGGTCCATCACCCTCCCGTTCGGCACCCTCCATTTCTTCATAGCCACCCACACCGCCATGATAACCTTTGGAGATTTCGAAATTCTCAAAATTTGGTTTAATGCTGGAAAGAGATAAAAGTTTCATGTTATATTAGCATGTATTAAAACAAGTTGCAACTTAAAGCGAAAAAGTCGGCTAATTAATTCTGAACTTGAACTAAATTTAAACTGAACTAAACCTGAAATATAACTGAACTAGAACTGAGGGAGAACTGAAGTAGAACTAAAATAGAACTGAACTAGAACTGAACTAGAACTGAACTAGAACTGAACTAGAACTGAACTAGAACTGAACTAGAACTGAACTAGAACTGAACTAGAACTGAACTAGAACTGAACTAGAACTGAACTAGAACTGAACTAGAACTGAACTAGAACTGAACTAGAACTGAACTAGAACTGAACTAGAACTGAACTAGAACTGAACTAGAACTGAACTAAAACTGAAATAGAACTGAAGTAGAATTGAACTAGAACTGAAGTAGAATTGAACTAGAACTGAGCTAAAACTTAACTAGAACTGAATTAAAAATGAGCTAGACTATCTTATAAACTTGAAACTTGTTCATTGACTACTAAATGTAGTTAAAACGCAGTATTTTTCTATGTTAAATTTCTGAGCTTTCCATGCCAGTCTTCATTAATCTTTTCGTCATGCTACATTTTTCAACAATTGTCATTTAGTTTTATTTAATTTTTTATGTGGTGAAATCTTGATAAAATTCTAAAACACACATCAATTTAATGTCATTAACCTAAAAACCTTTTAACATGACAAAAAAAATATATACTTATGTATAAAAAAGAGAGAAGCCAGGAAGAGGACAAAACACACAAACCAAAAATCTGTCCAAAAAATCTCTGCAATTCGAAGATAAAAAATAAAATGATTCAATCAACTATCAATATACATTTATAGAAAACAAACTCACCCTCCTTTCCATCAATGTTACATACCAAGTAAGTCAGAGCACTTAATAAAATCGAATTTTATTTCAATTGAACACGTCTGTTTTCATTTTACCTTTTAGTTGGGACGACAATATCATATAAATACTTCCAGTAAGTTGTTTTGTAATAAACAAGTGTTTGTTGTTTTATACATTTATTTATTTATTTCAACAAATCCTTAAGGATTTCATTTAGGTTGTTGTTGCTGAAACAAGAGTATTAAACCAGCTTGTAGACGACATTGCCGAAGAGTGTCAGGGGTAAGAAGGGTGGTTTAACACCAACTGCAGAAAAATTTAGGTAAAACGATATCAATGATTATGGTTTATTAGTGTGAAAATATTTGTGTAATTTTTCGTGTTAGTGAGATCCTTGGGGAATTGTGGATTGTTGGCTGCAAAGGAAATTGTGTGTGTGTGTGTTTTTATGTATATGAAATTTTAGTGGTATAGAAGCAACAAGCTAGCATTTCGGCAATTGTAGTCAATGTGTACTGCATTATGATGTAGAAGGATATTTAAAATAAGGAATATAAAAAAATAGTTTTACTTTTTCTGATCAGTACAGTTCAAGTTCAGTTCGGTTCTAGTTCAGTTCTAGTTTAGTTCTAGTTCAGTTCTAGTTCAGTTCTAGTTCAGTTCTAGTTCAGTTCTAGTTCAGTTCTAGTTCAGTTCTAGTTCAGTTCTAGTTCAGTTCTAGTTCAGTTCTAGTTCAGTTCTAGTTCAGTTCTAGTTCAGTTCTAGTTCAGTTCTAGTTCAGTTCTAGTTCAGTTCTAGTTCAGTTCTAGTTCAGTTCTAGTTCAGTTCTAGTTCAGTTCTAGTTCAGTTCTAGTTCAGTTCTAGTTCAGTTCTAGTTCAGTTCTAGTTAAGTTCTAGTTCAGGTCTAGTTAAGTTCTAGTTCAGTTCAAGTTCAGTTCAAGTTCAGTTCTAGTTCAGTTCTAGGTCAGTTCTATGTCAGTTCTAGTTCAGTTTTAGTTCAGTTCCAGTTCAGTTCTAGTTCAGTTCTAGTTCTGTTCTAGTTCTACTTTGTTCTAGTTCTGTTCTAGTTCTGTTATAGTTCTGTTCTAGTTCTGTTATAGTTCTGTTCTAGTTCTGTTATAGTTCTCTTATAGTTCTGTTCTAGTTCTGTTCTAGTTCAGTTCTAGTTCAGTTCTAGTTCTGTTCTAGTTCTGTTCTAGTTCTGTTCTAGTTCTGTTCTAGTTCTGTTCTAGTTCTGT
>NC_060950.1:9545360-9562899 GCF_022045245.1 Lucilia cuprina
GTTCAGTTCTAGTTCAGTTCTAGTTCAGTTCTAGTTCAGTTCTAGTTCAGTTCTAGTTCAGTTCTAGTTCAGTTCTAGTTCAGTTCTAGTTCAGTTCTAGTTCTTTGCTTTGTGGAAATGATAACTAGGAAACTTTATCAAAAAATTATTTTTTAAATTCATATGAATATGAAATGTTGCACTTGCCAGACCTATTAGTAAAATTATATCATTTATGAACTTTCCCAACAGAAAACGATACATAAATCTAACAAAAAAATGTTCTATATTTAACACCCACAAAAATTTAAATGTTACATTTAGTTTTCCCATTTCTTCTCACCAACTATGTTCCCATAAAAGATGTTCGTACAAATTAACTTAACTTGGTGGCAAAGTTATAATAAACTCCGGCGTCTAAGACACAGTCTCGCCATTTATTTAAGCCCTAAAACGCGACCATATTTTATATGGAATAATAGCAACAAAAACGAAACTAACCCACCAAAAAATCATCTAAAAGAAATCTATAAAATACAATAAAAATTTCAACATTCAACCAACCCACATACTGAAGTGTACAAAGATGACAATATAGAAAATTCCAAAAAAAGAAAAATAAGGATGTAAGAATAAAAAGTTGTAAAAATTATTGGCATGTTTAAGATGTCATTATACTTAAGGCACAAGAGTATGGACCATACTTGTACAGTCTTTTACTTTCACTATCTCTAAGAGAAGAGTTTGTGCGAAAAAGAAATTATAAAGTCATCGATATGTGTTTGTCAATGGATGAGAAATTCCTCAAATATGACATCGAACTCTATGGTATTCTTTTAAGTTTTTAACACAAGGACTTAAAAGAATTTGATGGATCGTATCTTTTTTGGGGGGTACGGTTTTATAGGGGCTCTAAGCGAAGTAATAGACCGATTTATGCTGTTTTCAATATTCTTCGTTCTTTAATTGATTATGATTCAAATTTCATCAAGGTTTACTTGGATACAACGATGCAAATTGATTCTGACGTATTGCTTTACTTAAAGGTGGGCGAAGGACCAAAATTGTTTATTTATTCGCGGCAAGATTTCGCACTTGTAAGCAGGCATGGTAAGTTCTTGCCCCCAATGTTATCACCGTGTTTAAAATTTTGTAATTTTTATGTTAAAATTTTGATGAAATCATGGATCCAAGAGCCTTCACGAATCTATTTTTTAATTTTGTTAATTAGTAGTGTAAGCAGTGGTCGTTATCAATAACATTAATTATTTTTTCTAATGTCTAATAAGGAATTAGTCAATGGTTCTAACCCTAGCAAAAACTTGGTATTGACTTGCAAAAAACCTTTCCAGATAGCAAAAAGAACTTCCAAAGAAGCTAAAAAGAAGTAGTAGAATTTACTTCATGGATGTACTGAAAAAGACCTGTAGTAGTTATGATTTTAACACCGGCTTGTCATAAGAGGGATTTACTTTTTATTTGATTCCAAATTCACTACATCTTAAGTCATTCTCAGGAAGTAATTTTTATGTTCTTTTATGAATGTTATTAGGAAGTGAAATTGTATTTTATAGAATACAAGTAATTTGACACAAATAATATTAACATAAGTATGAAAAAATCAATCACGTAAAAGAAATCACTTAGTGCTACTTTTGAAGTGGTGATAAATGTTATTCTTTTGGAAGTACTTCGTTTTACTTTTGCTAGAATTCTGAGACGACTGTTACAATTAAAGCTGATTGTGAAAGCAATAAGTGAACGAATTAGTAAATAATATCAAAAGAATAACTTCCTTTAAAACTCTGTTTTAAGTGACATTGTAATGAAATCTTCAGTTAAAAAATATGAGAATATTATTGAACGAATGGCTGCTGTTGCTAGCGCTGATGGTTACTTGGTATTGGAATGATATTATTCGGTTGCTAGTTGATGATGATGATGATGATGATGTACTCATAGTTAGTTGTTGAACAAAAGTGTTAAGAAAAGGAATTCCTTGCACGTTTCATGCACGTGCATGGCTGAACACGAAGCGGAAAGGGAAATGATTATGAAGTGCGTTTTGTATGATTTCCACTTCTTTTTTTCATTGTTTTTTAAAACAATACAATAAATTGTTAATAATAAAAAAAAACTAAATCAAAAAGTTAAAGGAAACGTAATAAAAAATTTAAAAAAAAACTATATTTTTAACAAACTTTTAAATTAATATCATTTTTACGCCTTCTTTTATATTTTTGGTTTTATTTCTAGTTTACTTTTAATGTTTTATTATAATGTAGTCCTTTTCACTTTTGTTTGCTGTCATTTTAATATCAAAAACATGTTATTTATTTCGAATCCTTAGAAAACAAACGTTTTTTTTCTTTCTTTACAAAATTCTCAAGAAATGCGTGAAAATGAAATTACATTTTTATTTTACATTTCTATTCATAGTCATTTACAAAAGAATCAAACTCTTTAGAAAACGTTTATCAAATAATTTTGTTTACCATTAAAACGCGTAAATGTTTCTATTGTCCTTTTAACTTCCTCACACCCAGAAACTTTCATTCATACTAACGCCAGCTCTTTATTCTTATGCTCACAAGAAATTTTCCCCTTCTATAGCATTTCTTCATTCAGAGATAATAATTCTTTATTTAGTTGAGGCAAGTTGAGTATATTTATTCATTCATTCATTCATTGCCTTTCTAACTTTCAAGTGGCGCCACAAACACTCGTTTATTTCTTATTTTCATGTTGACTGCCAGCCTGCCTTGGCTGGTTGCCTTCTTCATTCAAAATGTCAGCATCATGTCTTGAATACGAAATTAAAATTTCAAGTGTTAATATACTCGTGCTGTAAGTTAGTTAACTTGGAAACCACTCTCACCCACACACTCTATGATTTCAATACAACTCTTACTAAATGTTAGTAACTTTGGCAGGAGTTTTATTTGCAGGATTACACAGAGAAGACAATGATTTTTTTTATTTTATTAAATTTTATTAAGTTGTTGCTGAAGGTGTCGTTTGATATTTACATATCCCTTGAAATTGAATTCCAATTGATAATAGATATTTGTAATTATTTAAGGATCTTAATTGAAATTTATTGCAGCGAATCTTTTGATATGTATATGCTATTTTGTATGCAAAGTTGTATATTTTGTTTTTTTAAATTGATTACAAATTTGAGACTTTGAAATTAAAGAAATTGGATATTTATTCACATTAAGCCATCGAATACTCCTAAGGAATGAATATTAAGTAAAACAGTATAAAATTAAAATTCATTCAATCTATAGATATTTATATGAAATTTTCCAAGTGAAAACAAGTAAGAATTTATAGTCGGGCGAGGCCGACCTTATAATACCCTACATCTGTATAGGAATAAAATGTAATCTTATAAAGGGCTAAGATCAAATGAGGACCTCTTATTATAAAGCTCATCAGAGCCATTTAGAATTTGGTTTTGCAGCTTTTTGTCTAAATATGAGTATATTTGATTACAATGTTTACAAACCCTATTGGGGGGGAACAGTTGTATGGGGCCAGGTGAAATAATGAACCGATCTTAACCATTTTCAACAGGGTTCGTCCCTGGTTCAATATTAGATCATGTACCAAAGGTTTACATGGACGGACAGACAGACGGGACAGTATACCAATCGACTAAGAAAATGATTCTGGTGGGTATAGGACCAATATTATTGTGCGTTACAAACATCAGCACAAGAATTTTAAAAATTTGAAAATACATTCCAATTGTAAAATAAATCCCAAAACTACTCTCCTGAAACGTTGTTAACACAAATGAGCGACCAAAAGTATTAATGTCGAAGTGCTTTATGTGAGTCCCACGGTGATACTTTTTCAATCACTGGGTGAGTAAAAAGTAAACAACTCACCACTGCCTCTTTTGTGTATCTTACACGTAGGTTGCAATTTTTGTACATGGATTGAGACGGTGAACTATCTAATCTCTGACCATTGCTGCCCCATTGCTTAATTTCCGAGATGTAAAACATCACTACCGTTTACAACCACACAGATGGGATGGCCTCTATTGATTTGACAACAGCACCTAGAGACTTAACCGAAGTACGAATCCATCAAATAAGCCGAGACTTTGTTCTTACTCACAGGGACACACTGTGGTAATTCTGGTGGTGGTGGTGGGAGGCCCGCCGTTCCCCATATTCATTCTGAACATATCCCGAAATATTAACTTCACCTTACATCGGTTCTTCAACCGAAACTTACACTTCTCGCGAATTTGGGTTTTAACCACAGCCACTGCTAGCAACTCGCCACCTGTAGTAACAGATTATGTGGTTCTCTGGTTGTAAACATTAATTTGTAGTCCGGGCCGACTAGAGTACACCAAAATGGGATCTGTCATCAAGGATTCATGCCCAGAGGGCCGACGAAAAGTATGATACGAGACATTTTCAATAAATTTCCTTTTTAAGGGAAATTTTCAATAATTTTCCTCTTTAAGGTAAATTTTAAAAATATTTCTTATTAATATTCAATAAATTTTCTTTTTAAGGGATATTTTCAATAATTTTTTAAGAAATTTAACAACAATTTTCTAAAGGAATTTTTCAAGATATTTCCTTTTTTTAAGAATAAAATTTGAGAGAAATTTGTAATAGATTTTCTTTAAAAAGGAACTTTTATTTTTATTTTTTTTTATTTTTTAAAAGAAATTTTCAATAAATTTCATCTTTAAAGTAAAGTTTTAAAATATTACTTATTAACAGGGAAACCAAAATATGCAAATGCATGTTTTTTGTGGTGCGTCGTATGGACTCATGGAAAAGATATTTACACTTTTCAGACCAATTTGAGAATTTTGGCATCGATTTGTTAGAGCATATTTTTGCATATTTTACCCATAAGAGCATAATTTTACATGATTTGACTTTTTAGCATATTTAAGGCATATTTTCGAGTTTTTAGAGCATATTTTACTCTTTTAGCGCATTTTTGATGTTTTCGCTTTTTTTCTTTGTTATACATTTTTAATTTTTTTTCAAAACTTTATTTAAAAAAAAATCAATTTTTTTATTTTTTTTTTTTTTTTATTTTTAGCCTATTTTACAATTGTGAAAAAAATTTCGTTATGTTATAGTTTTTTATTTAATAAAGCATTATATTTTAAATCGGACATAAAACCGATTACTTTTGATTTCATGAGACCAATCCATTTTTATAGTTTAAAAAATTAATTATTGGAATTTATGACAAAACCGAATAAAATGTCAGTTTAAAAGCTATGAATACAATTGGAAGAAATGTGTCAAACTTTGTCGTTTGAAATATGTTTTTTGGGGACCAAATGGTTTCATGTTATTTATTGGTTATCTGAACGTAAAACGGAATTCTATTATACTAGTTCTTCAAACTATGAGATGAAACATTTATAAACAAATTTTGTAGGATATAGAATATGACATTAAACATTTATTATTTCATTACAATTTCAGTCTTTTTGAGCTTTTCAATGTTAAAAAATAATAAAAAACTTCATTTTTGGAGCATATATTTTAAATTTTAAGAGCATATTTTGAGTTTTTACGGCATATTTAAAGCGCTTAAAACACTTTTTTTAGAGCATGTTTTCGGTTTCCCTGCTTATTAATTTTCCATAAATTTCCCTTTTAGGAGATATTTTCAATAACATTTTTTTGACAAATTTTTAAAAAATTTCCTTGTTAAGAGAAATGTTTTATAAATTTCCTTATTTTTCAAAGAAATTTTCAATAAATTTGGTTGGTTAGTAAGTCAGTTAGTAAGTTAGTTAGCTAGTTAGTTAGTTAATTAGTTAGTTAGTTAGTTAGTTAGTTAGTTAGTTAGTTAGTTAGTTAGTTAGTTAGTTAGTTAGTTAGTTAGTTAGTAAGTTAGTTAGTTAGTTAGTTAGTTAGTTAGGTAGTTAGTTAACTAGATATTCAACAAATTGTCTTAGTACTTCGGAATCAAGTTAAAATTCAACATAAAAGATTTTTTATAAAAATAAAAAATATATATTTCATTTTGTAGAGGATCATCTAGTCTACCATATCTAACTATACTTTCCTACATTTTAAACATAATTTTCTTTAACTAAATTTTTGGTAATAATTTTACAAACTCATCAATTTTTTTCCAGATTAATCCCATACTTAAACAATATCAATGACCATTCTATTCAGTCTACTAATCCCATTCACTGGTCCGTTAAATTAAATTTTTGTTATTTCTTTTTTAACAAGGATTGTACTATCAAAGCATAACATTGATAGCAGTGATAATCATAATTTATAAAATTTTTTTGTTTCCAGATAAAAGTTAACAAATCACAGTTAAAATATATGTATATAAACAGAGTTACTCACCCACTAAAAACTCCTGTGGCTTTTTCCTTAAACGCCGTTAAACCCTTCATGTTGTTGGAAAAGTTAAAAACTCTTTTTTTGTGACTTTAAATGATTTTGTACTTTTGTGGTTGGTTGTTGTTGTTGTTGATGATGTTTTTGTTTATAAGGATTCAATGCGGGTGGTCGTTTTTAGCGCATAAAATTTGAAAATTTTGAACTACAAAACTTTGGCGTACGTTTCACACGATAATTTTAATACTTAAAATAACACTTTTTTTTCATTTGTTCACACGTTGCTTTTAAGTTTGATTTGATTTCAACAAATTACAAATTGAAATGGAACTTTGGTTTTATTTCGTATTTTTCAATTTACTTTTTATATCCTTTAACACTTGGTGGGTGGTGGTTGCTTGTTATTGTGTTAGTTTGTAGTATATCCCGTCGTTTATAATCTAGTTTTATGTGTCTTTCTCTGTATTTTTATTACAGAACAGGCTTAATAATTATTTCTAGCGATTTGCTGACTATTGTCGGTTCATTGGTGTATCCATAATTCCATTTAATTTATTTATAATGAAATCACGGTAGTCATCATCAACTTTATCGTCATCATCACCATCATTGTGCTCACTTTTACGGGGCTTGAACTTAAGTTAGTAGTTCTTATTGTAGATTTGTTGTATGAATACGCGTTTGTGCCAAATTGGCAGTTATGGGTCATTTTCATTTTACTTTTGCCTCCTGTAACGATAAACAATAAAAGAAAAAAAGAATAAACGAACGAAAAACAAATTGGAATTTAGTCATGCTCATTTGCTGATAAGCGTATATTGAAAGTTATATAATAATTTTGTAGAATTATGGAATTGTTTTTTGTCTATATATACATATACATATGTATGTTATATATTTCCTGCCATTCATAACCGAAAACATGGCAACCAACATAAGCCGATTATATTCATAAATTTTACTTTCTTCAAAAGTATGAGTTTTACAAAATTTTGCTGATGAAATTTACAAATATTACGTTTGTAATGAATATTTTTATGTTTATATGTGTGTTCTATATAAAGTTATTTTTGATAATAAAAACAACAGCAACAAAAAATCATTTAGTTTTATCTACTTCAAAGGATTTTTTATTATTTTTATTTGTAGGAACTTTTTAAGCGGATTGGTATCTTAAAAAAGAACAATCAAAGAAATATTTTTGCAATTAAATTTAATGTTATTCATAAAAGCTCAAATATTACAAAATTTTGTGAACACGCCTTATTCAAAGGGGCGTGGCTTGTTTTAAACTTTAGTCCTCTTAAAAGCGGATCATGCAAGCTGAGTTTTCATCATTATTTAAAAAAAATTTAATCGTCCTCACTAGGGTTTTTAATTTGTATACCCTACACCACTTTAGTGGGGAGAGAACGGCTCAGATTCAGTTCCTAAGATTATTTAGCTATGTCCGTCTGTCCGTCAACCTTGTAATCAAACTACAGGTCGCAATTTTGAAGATAATTCAATGAAATTTGGTACTTGATCTTCTATTGACCCTTGGACGGAGTCTATTGAAAATGATTAAGATCGGTTCATTATTTCACCTAGCCCCCATACAACTGAACCCGCCGAAAAGGGCCCCCATACTCGTATCTTGACAAAAAGCTGCAAAACAAAGTTTTGGACTAGTCTTGATGATCCTCATGAACTTTATAATTATAGGACCTCATTTGACTCTAGCCTGTTTAAAAAGCCCCCTTCAATGTCAACAGTTGTATTCAACAATAAATACTTAAGCCATTTATCTATCTGAGTCAATTTTAAACCATTTTTGGAAATATTTAAAAATAATAGAAAAAAAGTCGAAACTTGAGACCTAGAATCCAAATCTGGCCTTAGACTTTCTCTATTACATCTGGGATTATAGAGAACTGGGATTAAGAAAACGCCATTTTTGGTCCTTTCTAAGACGATATAACTTTGAAAGACCATTTTATTAGCTTTAAACTAAAGGTTTAATATCTGACATGTCTTCTTACTTCTTCGAGATATCATCAGCTAAAACATAACAACTCAAAGTTGATTTTTACAACCAGAACAACTATAGTGCGGAAAGTATAATGTTTGTAAATACCGTATAACGAACGAAAATATCGGATCCACACCTACCTTTCAATGTTACAATCGACTCAAACTCACTTTCTGATTCACCTTAACGATGTCCGACCATCCGTCAACTTTAACGGGTGATATCTCACTAACTACAATATATTTTAAATCAGAATAAACTTTCAGATGATATACAAACATTTTATAAATAAAGTTGTCTTCGAGCAGCTATAACGTCTTAAAAATGGCGTTATTTCCAAACTTCAAGTCTCAATATCTAAAATCTCAGGTGTGATGTA
The DNA here is from genome assembly GCF_022045245.1 of Lucilia cuprina. NCBI lineage: Eukaryota > Metazoa > Arthropoda > Insecta > Diptera > Calliphoridae > Lucilia > Lucilia cuprina. The sequence continues at coordinate 9,554,095 of NC_060950.1, forward strand.
GAAAACTCGAATTCAGCGGGACTCAGCCCTTTAGAGATTTTTATTATGGTCACCGGGTTAAAAATTTATCGGCCTATATTATCATCATCATGTTCAAGAAAATAAAATATTCAAAATTTTAATTTTGAACGCGATTCATAAAGTGTAAATGTTTCTTAATTTCGGAAATGGTATATAGACGCAATTACAAAATTTGGCGACGTTACGCAAGCAGCCTACGCTAATTACCATATTTAGTATGTTTGTTTAAATGTTAATTGTCTTTGGTTATTAATTTTTTTGCTACACTGTTCCGAGTTTTGAAATCAAGTACACATCGATCTTAAATCAAGCCCATTATGGTAATAATTCAAGCTTATTTTTTATCTCAAGTCAAGTATGAGTATGATTTGGATTAAAACGAATAATAATATTTTGCGAATTCTTTAGGTGTATCATTTTTGTTTTAATTTCTTACACTATGGGACATATTTTTAATTAGTAATCCATAATTTTTAAATAAAAAATATTAATATAATTTTATAAAGAACATTTTTAAATAACGTACGAGACACATCGTATCTGATAGATTTTTTCCGGATTTTTTTTAGGTTATAAAATATATTTTTTGAAAATATATGCATACACACTTCAACAAATCAAAAGGAGTATATAGTAGGCAGACCTACTATATACATGTTTAAACAATTTATAGATAAAAATAAAAAACTGGAGTTAAGTATATCGCGACTAGGGTTAAATATGGACCGATCCTCATATAATTCTAGGGTGTGCCAAATTTTATCATAATACTAATGATAAGATGTGAGTTATAACGTTTAAGTGTTTTTCTGAAATTAAACTTTGAATGGAACTAGGGTCAAATGAGGTCCAATCGTTATGAAAATCGGCATTAAGTTTTAGGCTTATAAACACTTTAGATCTGCCGATCTAAATGTTAACAGAATCAAGAGCTATAAAGTGATATTTTCCGATACGCTTGTATGGTGTTAAAATAGATCGATTTCAAAAATGTTCAACAGTCTTCGTCTTTGGTGCTACAAAAGATCATATACCAAATTTTTTAGAATTATCTTCAAAAATGCCGAAGATATAAGGGTTTTATTTTTTCAGTCGTGGTTTATCTTTTCATGGAATTGCCTATATATGGAGCGAAAAACCCCGGTAGAAAAGTATCGAAATAGATAAAGTCCGTTGTAAAAAGAATATAGAATTTTGTCATTTTGACAATGTTGTCATTACAACAAAGCATTGTTATCATATTCATTACACTTTGTGTCATTTCGCAAATTCATCGGTGTGTCTTCGCAAACGAATTGTTGTCATTTCAAGAACACAACGTTTTGTTTGGCCACATAGTGTTGTCAATTTGGTGACACAGTATATTTTTTATATTTTTGTTGTTAATTTGACAACTATACTTTAAAAATGGATGTTATTAATAAATTTGTAAACACATTGGTATCACTTTGATACTAGGCGTGTATAATTTGTTAACGTCTTTCTTCCCTCTGTGTATATTTTAAAAAAAGTTCATTGGAATCGAATCTTGTTCAGCAATCACCGTGAGTAGAAGTTACAAGATTTGTTACTAAATTTAGAATAGAGACAAATCGTAGGATTTAATCTGTTAATGTCATGGGTCAAAAAACACACTTGTTTATATTGAAAATTTCTGATTTCGAAAACTTTAAACGGCGATAAACTTTTTTCACATACTTTTCTTTACTTTAGTTTTAAAAAAAAAAATTTTATAAAAATAATAACCCCAAAATTCTGGTTTTTCCCCATCTTTGCATTATAGAAGTGCGAAGACATAATTTGTTATGGCATTATATTGAAAAGTATGTAAATGGGTAAATGGTTACAATTACAGGTCATTACCAAGTTTTGAAGTCAATAAACATCACTTCCACCGAAGTTAAAAAAAAATAATTTAGTTTTACTTTTGAATTGGTAATTAATGTTATTCTTTTGGAAATACTTTCACTGTGTGTTCCTCTATATTTGAATGGAACAATATGATACCTTTTTGTTTTGAAATTTCAAGTGGGCGAAATGCCACGCCTATATTAAGAAAATATTAAATACGTATATTTGAGATAATATAACAGTTAGAGTTCTCAAATTTTGTCGGAGCGACTTTAGTGTAATTATGATTATTTAGAACAAAAAGTGGGCGGACTACCATTAAGGGGCGTGGTACCTCCAATGAAATACAAAAAAATCGCTAATCTAGAAAACTATTACAGTTGGAATCTTAAAAATTTGCACGAGTAACTTTAACATCCATGTAAATATTTTAAGAAATAAATTGATGGACTCCCATGAGGGGAGCAGCACCTCCCATATTAAAAATATACAAAAATACGTTTATCTGGAAAACTTAACTAAATTCTTCAAATTTTGCACTAAGAACTTTAATATTCATCTGAAAATTTTTGGAAAAAAAGGAGCGGACTTTCATCTTGAGGGGGAGGGGGGTTAGTCTTGGAGTCACCATTTGAATTAAATAGAAAAATTTGTATATCTGAGAAACTATTAGAGCAAATTTTATTTAAATAACTTTGACATTCATGTGAACATTCAGAGAATAACGGGTGGTCTATCAAAGAGGGGGGCGGTCTTTGCCCCTCTCATATGAATTATATACAAAATTTCGTTTATCTGAGAAACTAACGGAACATGATTCTTCAAATTTAGCAAGAAGAACTTTATTATATATTTGAACCTTTTAGAGAAGAAAGGGCGGACTGTAAGTCCCCATATGAATTAATCAGAAAAATATCTGAGAAACTATTAGAGCTAGAATTTTCAAATTCTAAATGAACAACTTTGACATTCATATGAACATTTTGAGAATAACGGTCGGACTTTCAATAGGTTTCTTGGCACTTCCTATGTGAATTAAATACAAAATTTCATTTATCTGAGAAACTATTAGATTTTTTTAAAATTTTCAGCGATTACATTAAAATTTTAATAAACATCCGGAAAATTAGCAAATTGTTATCAAAATTATTAAGTGAGTTGTTTCTTTATTTTGCTTTTAGGATAGCGAAGTACACTGGGTACAGCTTGTATATATATAATTTTTAATAAATTTTTTTAAATTTATGTTAAATTAACTTATAATTTACATAAAATATTTACAAATTACTTACATATTTCTTTTAGAATAATCCAAAGTAAATTTTGAGGTTATGTAACACAATCAAAGAAATACGCTTAACGATGATGATGTCATTAATTGTAATCCAAGGACTCAGTCCAAATTTTATTTTAAAACATAAAATTGTGATACGATTTTAACACTCACATACATATATACGTACGATTACGATTTTAAAGAATTTTTTTTATAATATTTAACGATTAAAAGAAACGTTATAACATATTTAAGGTACACAAATTACGATAATGATAAAATAATGTTACGATTTTATAGTTATTATATATATATACACTGAAAAAATTATTGTGTGAAATTATTAATTAAAGAATAAATTGTTTGCAACAAAAAAAAACAACGAAAAATTAACGAAATTTTCTCAAACTTAAACGATTTGAAGTGACATTTTTTCAGACAGAGCTAGTGGTTTGTAGAGACAAACCAGCGACCCGTTTAGAACTCTGTATGAAGACTGTAATTGTAACAGAAATGTTGTACGATATATATTAAAGGTAAGAAAACAAATTTGAATTTGCTACTTTTGAGGATCGGAGGTGGGTTGTAGATATACACATATGTATATAAGTATATACTGGAATGTTGTATATAGGAATATATGTATATAAAGCCAAAAAACTGGAAGTATTATATAAATATGGAAACAACTCTCTTTTTTTTTCTTAATGGAAAGAACTCAAAATCAGACTTATGATGCAATCTATATATCTTGGAAATTTGTTACGGCAAAGGGGGTAGGAGAAGGATATGCTATTTTTTTCTTTATAGAAAATATAAAAAATTTTCACTTTATGGAAAGTTTACAAAAATTTCCATTTTTTTTTAACACAAAAAGCGAAAAAAACACTATTTGTTATAAAAACAAAAATAATTTTTTTTAATTATATATTTTTTTAAACCGACCTCTTTATTTTGCTCTTTAGAGTTTAATAGAACCGTTTTATACCGTTTTTTACACCACACAACAGGACTACAAACGAAGAACTACTGTATGAATTCTTAAGACCTGAAAAATACCAGCAATGGACCAAATTATGCTAAAATCAAAGCATAAACTTAACTATTTCTCTCTTGCTTTTACGCTTAAGAGCAAAAGAGCAAGCACTAGTGTGGTGAAAAGCTTGTGGCTGCTTTCAAACCTGCGCATTTTACAGCACATAAGTTTGAAGTAAAGGAATTTTTTTTTTAAACACACACACACTAAGTAAGGGTTTCTTTAGTGAAAAATGTCCTTTTTGCATTTATTAACTGTAGCAATGTTAAATTGGGTGGTGGTTTTTCCATTCCAAATAGTGGTAAGGTTTGCCACCTGTTCTCTGTTAGCCAATCATTTCTCAGCTAAGGTGGAGTTTTCTATTTGACCATTCTCCTAATGGAAAATTCTATAGAATTGTTTTTGTTGTTGTTTTCCCTGCTAAACTGTCTCTCATCGTTTTTGAAACAATAAATATTTATTGTATTTTTTATTCGTTTTTTTTTTTACTCATACGTTTAAATCATGGAATTTTGTGTTTTTCTATATATGAGCAGATTTTTAACGTTTTTCATTCGAAAATCACTACAAAAATCTAGGGAAAATATTTCTTATAACATTCAAGCAATTCAGCCATTCTATGGAAATGTTGATTGTTTTAGGGCTTTTAAATATCTTTAAGGTAAATGTGTTGGTAGTAGTATATATAAGAGTATATATATATACATATGTATGTATGTGTACAGTCACAGCTAGTATTTTTTGAAATGTTTAATCACGTTCGAGTCATTTATGACTCTTCGGCACGATTAAAATGATCATATATGCGCTCATTTTCTGATCATAAATGATACATTCGTCGGAAGAAAATGCTACCCTATCCGCGACACTTCTAAACGAGTCGTTTATGAGCCTCACTTCTGATCAGTTCTGACTCATTTTTTAATCTATTTTGTGTCATTTTTGAGTCTTTTCTGAGTAATTTTTAGGTTTGTTACAAAAACAACAGAAAACAGTGCGAAATTTGACTACAAACTAAATTAGAAAACATCATATTTCAAACTTCTGGATGACCTATTTATGATTAGTATACATTTTGTTATGTTTTTTTTTTTCAAATAAATCAGATTTCAAACATTAATTGGAATTATTTAGACTTAGAAAAGAGTCGTTTCTGAACACCATTTCTAATCAGTTTTGACTCATTTTTGAATCGTTTTTGAGCCATTTTTGAGTGTAAATGTTGCTATTTCATTACAAACAAAAACAATTTTATAAAGAACAATTTTAGATCTTCCAACTGCTTGAAATATGATCACAAAATAAGTTTAAAAAAATCATCATATTTTAAACACTAGGATGATTAATTTATTATTGTTATATACATCTTTTTCTTCATTTTTCAAATATTCAGTTTTCAATCATATATCGGGATCATTTTCGAGTCATTTTTTAAACGCTCAACTTACTAATCACTTTTAGGTCATCAATAGAAGTCAAAAATAACTCAGATTACTAATTAATCATTCTAAAATCTTCCAAATGCTAGCTGGGCAACTACAAAATAAATTTATAAACAATCATTTTTCGAACACCGGGAAGAATTATTTGTGATCGCTGCATATTTTATTAATGTTTTTAAAATAAATCAGATTTAAACATTGGAATTATTAAGGCTAGGAAGGAAAGAAAATCGACTTAATATATACCACATTATTTGAAATAATTATACAGTTAATTGTATAAACAAAATGAGAATTATATCAACTCATTTTAGGCTACACAAAAAATTATTTGTCACTTTTTCTAAAAGAGTTTATTCTGAGCCCTTTTTCTAATCAGTTTCAACTCATTTCTTAATCGTTTTCGTGTCATTTTTAAGTGTAAGTGTTGCTATTTCATTACAAACAAAAACAATTACATAAAGGACAATTTTAAATCTTTCAACTGCATGAAATATGATCACAAAATAAGTTTAAAAAAATCATCATATTTTAAACACCAGGATGATCAATTAATGATTGCTATACATTTTTTATTGTTTTTTTTTTAATAATCAGTTTTCAATCATATATTGGAAACATTTTCGAATAATTTTTTAAACGTCCAACTTATTAATAATTTTTCTTTTGGTCATCAAAAGGAGTCAAAAATTACTTAATTTACTGATTAATCATCCAACAATCTTCCAAATGTTAGCTGGGTTATACTATATACAACATATTTACTTTATATACATATAGTATATATGTACATTGTCTATTTGTTTGTGTATTTTAAGTTAAATGTAGCAGTTTTGCTGACATTGTTGTCAGCCATTTTGAATTTCTATGTTGGCGTTTGTTTTCTCTTTTTTTTTTTCTTTTTAATATTTTTTTTACTTCCATTCATTTGTTAAGTTTGGGTTCAAAAATTTGACATTTAGTTGGAATATTTTTTAGTGTAGGCTTTAGTTTCCATAAATCAATAAAAAAAATTCTTTAATAAAAACTGTAGATTTCATCGGTTAAAGGTCGTTTAAAAACGTAATCATACGTTGACATTTTTTCAAAATTAAAAAAAAAACGTTTAAAACTCCACATCAGTAATTGTAACAGCAATTACAACCTACAGGCGTTTTTTAATGTTTGATCAAACTATAATTTTTCAGGGAAAATGACCTACACAACTTTAGTGTCGCTAGAACAACCTTAGGTTCTTCGCTACCCAATTAAAATACATATAAAAAAGTACACAAAAAATGTAATAAAAAAGTACCATTTTACCTCCCTCCCTCCCTTCTTCATCTAGGAATATACTTTTTCGAAAATTAAGTTTAAAAAATATTTTATGTTTAAATCTAAACATCACAGATAAAACTCTTATAACTCAAATCTGCATTAATTTGTTCCGGATAAAAAGGTCTTACAAAAAGTACCAAACAATTCAACCGAATTTGATGCTATAATTGCCTTAGTACCCGAATTCTAAAATAATATACCAATAGCTTATGTTGTGTGAGTAAATAAACAATTTTTCAAATTTTATCAAAAAATGGCTCAATGATTTCGAATAAAATAAAATTTCCCGTTTTTCCCCCTTTTATGATACTTTTTTCCCAAAGTAATAACAATTATTATGTTAAAATAAATATTAAAGAGTTATATCTAATAAGAATACGACAATAATTCGTAAAAAGTTTTCTTAATAAAAAAGTACGAAAAATATAATTTTCTCCCTTTTACACCAAAAAAGGGACTGAATTTTAAAAAAAAGTACACAACAGGTGTCTCATAATTTTGAAAGATGTATTCAAAATATTTACCAAACTTTTATTATATTTATTAGGTAAAAAGTTATAAAGGTCTTAAAAAGGTACCTTAAAAGTAAGAACTCTGAAAAAGTACCAGACACCCATCTGCTCCTTTTAAGAGTAGAAGTAGAAGCAATTAAAGTTTGTCTGGTATTACTAATATTGCATAAGATAATCAAACCTATTTAACACCTTTTTACCCCCAAATATACAAATATCCAAAAATCCCTCCTTAGAGGATCTACATATCCAAATTGACATCTACTGTCAAAATTTCATGATTCTAGTATTAACCGTTTGGCCTGTGCGACGATGAATCAGTCAGACAGTAACGCTACTCTTTTATATACATAGAGGATTAGTCCTATAACCATATTTGTGTATAACAATTCACGAGATCGATTTAGCTCTATTCGTGAGTCTGTTCGTTAACCCATGTGAACCCTGTCTCAATACCTTGTTGGTATTCGAAGATAATTTAATGATATAATCTTCTAGGATGATTGTTCTATATGGCTCACGGTCATTTTGTATGTAATATATGAAACCTAACGTATATGTATAGATATTATGGATCCTTATGAAAATCTCAGTCAATTTAGCTATATCCGTCTGTCTGCCTGACAAGCTTAGATTTCCACAGATTTACTTTGGGCACAATTGAATATTCGACAATTCGTATAGATTCCCAAATTAGGCCAATTCAAACGTCCGAATTCGGGTGTCTAACAAGGCAGGGCAATTACAGAGAATATGTCTCTTCTTCATTCTCATTCTGACAACTCCTACAAATATACAGTGGCCAGTATTAATCGATAACAGCGTGGCAAGTTGTAGTGTATGAAAATCAAGGAGATTATTAGACCTGCTATATTCATATGAGGCTACAGAACTCTAGCAATCGAACATGTGTGTTCACGCGACCATGGGTATGTGTAATAGAGCAACAGTTTTCAATAATCTGCCTCTTTACTGAAAGAAGTCGAACTCCGCAGAATTTCCAGTTCGCTTAGCGTGGACACTTTTGTGAAAGTGTCCCACCGAGGACTCCCCCCGGGGCATGTTACCTTGGCGAGACCACCGCCTTGGTGTTATTGCAATCCCGGGGTATAAAGAGGGCCCAAAACCTCCAGTCTGACCGGGACTGAAAAATTCGCTGTTTCAGTCTACTGTTTGGCGTAGTCCTTGCATAGATTGGCAGAGGTCAGACCAGAGCACCGCATAATCTGGTACTACGGTTGAGTCAGTTGGTTGAGGTTCCTTCGGGATCCACGTAGTGGCTGTGGTTTAAACCCAAATTCGCGGGAAGAGTAAGTGGCGGTTAAAGGACTGATGCATGATAATAGTCAA
>NC_060950.1:9562999-9564882 GCF_022045245.1 Lucilia cuprina
CTATAGACTAGACTATAGACTAGACTATAGACTAGACTATAGACTAGATTATAGACTAGATTATAGACTAGACTATAGACTAAACTATAGACTAAACTATAGACTAAACTATAGACTAGACTATAGACTAGACTGTATACTTGACTATAGACTAGACTGTAGACTAGACTATAGACTAGATTGTAGACTAGACTATAGACTAGACTATAGACTAGACTATAGACTAGATTATAGACTGGACTATAGACTAGACTATAGACTAGACTATAGACTAGACTACAGACTAGTCTATAGACTAGACTATAGACTAGACTACAGACTAGACTATAGACTAGACTATAGAATAGACTATAGAATAGACTATAGAATAGACTATAGACTAGACTATAGAATAGACTAGACAGACAGACAGAAAGATGCATACACTGACAACGAATCTTTTTTTAAAAAATTATAAACACTGGTGTAAATTTTTCCCTCTGTGTACATACAGAGAAGAGTAATGCTACTTAATTTTAATTCCAGTGGTGTACAAAACCTTAGTATATATGGTAATTCTGAAATGGGCTCACCAAATGATACCCCTCTCGTGTGACCTCGGTGTGTTGTGTATCAAAATGGGTGGTATCCCACTTTGGTACATTTTCCAAACAACATTTATTGATTATGTTCTTGCCATGTTCTTCTATCATTCATTCATTCATTTGTGCTTTTTTTGTATTCTTTTGCTATATAAATTTTCAATAGTATTTATCCTTCCCACTTGAGTTTCAATTTCACTTAAGTATTCAATGCATTTTATCTTCAGCACACAGCCTCACACACACATATATATATTCGCTCGGCAAGATAATTTTTTATGGTGAAATATATAGACTTTGGTTGGGATGATACGACGACAATGCATTCGTACTAAATAAAAAGTGTTACTATCGATTTAAATTTTTTTTAATAAACACTTTGCGGTCTTTTTTTATAGGTTCTGTTTGTGAAAATTTATGCCACCCACTGTTTATGTTGACTGTCGTCTACGGCAGCCTTTTCGCCTCAAGAGAACGATTTGTAATTTTATGTTAACGATTGCTCTTTTTCTTAACTTTTGTTTTTCCCCCAAATCCAACATTGTTTTGAAATATTATATATCCGGTGGGAGTTTCTTATCCAATACTCCTTTAAAACTATAAAATTGTCTATGTAGCAAAACAACAATAAATACAAATTTGCATAGAAAATATTTTAAATTATTGAAAATTGAAATAAAGCCGTTATCTTTTTTTAAGGAGGTTGTAAAGATTTATCGATTTTTAAAGTTAAAATTGTTATCGAATGAAGAAAGGCTCAAACTTGAATAAATGAATCCATATTGATATTAGATTTATTTGATCGTAGTTCTCTAAGTTTCCCAGTTAAACTAAATTTTGTATTAAATTCATATAAGAGGTCCCAAGTACCCCATTGGAAGTCCGCCCGTTATACTCTAAATGTTTAGATAAATTCTTCAAGTAAAATTTAAAGATTATAGTTCTAATAGTCTAATTTTTGTATTTAATTAATATGGGGGTGCCGCTCCGCTCATGGCTCGCCAATTTATTACCCCAAAATGTTTACATGAATGTTAAAGTTATTGGTGCAAAATTTTAAGATTCTAACTTTAATAATTTCCAAAATAAAGGAATTTTTGTATTTTATTTATCTGGGAGGTGACACGCCCCCTAATGCTCGTCCGCCCACTTTATATCCTAAATAATCATATTGAGATTAAAGGGGATCCTACAAATTTTGAGAACTTTAACTGTTATATTATCTCAAAAATAGATAGATAGATAGATAGATAGATAGATAGATAGATAGATAGATAGATAGATAGATAGATAGATAGATAG
>NC_060950.1:9564982-9584786 GCF_022045245.1 Lucilia cuprina
CTATCTATCTATCTATCTATCTATCTATCTATCTATCTATCTATCTATCTATCTATCTATCTATCTGTCTATCTATCTATCTATCTGTCTATCTATCAACTTTGGTACTTTTATACTTTTTTCTCTCTGTGTAGTAGTCCCTTCCTATGTCTTGTGAAAACTTTAAGCATGTTTATGAATTTATTAGAATATTTTGCATATTCCTTTGGTTTTCCAAAGAATCTATAGGAAATGCATTAAAACCCAACCACATACATATTTGCAAAAAAAAAGAAAAAGACCTGTTCTTACTTTCATCTTAAAACTCAAACCCACATCCCATACAGCTATAGACAACTAGACTCCACAAGATTGTATTGTTTTATAAAGGATTCCCCATTTCTTTATTGTCTTCGTCGTCATACATTTCGATGTCAACGTTTTGTGACTTAATCTACTTAAATGTCTTTGAATTTAACGAAAATTTGTTTGCTCAACAAACGTTTTACACATACAAGCACAAAAAAAGAAAACGCCAACTAAACTGGGAAGTTTCTTGCAATCACTCTTAAAAGGATATTAACAAGGATTTATAGGGTATCATTGGAGTTTTTTTTAGTGGCACATTTTAAGCACTAAACAAATGCTTAAACATGTTTTTTCCTGTTTGGCTATGAACAAAATATATATAATGCTTTACATAAGAGCATTTACATATGTATATATACCGGTACTTAAAATCCATGTAACGAGTCCTTTAGAGGATTATTTGATTAAGATATTTAAAACAATAGATAGCTATAGAAATTTATAGTAAAAATTTACATATTTCTTTCGATAAATTGTTTAAATTTTGCGGAAAGTTCATTTTAATTATCGTGAACAGAAATAAACAAAATATTTTTGTTTGTAGTGGTTAGTTGATTGAAATCAGGTATGGACTTCATAAAGTAGTAAAGGGGTACTTGATTGATTGAAATCAGGTAGGGACTTCATAAAGTAGTAAAGGGGTACTTGATTGAATGAAATCAGGTAGGGACTTTATAAAGTACTAAAGGGGTACTTGTAGCAGTATCTCTTCTGGTACATAATTGGTCTATTGCTTTTGGCTCAAATCAGGTGGGACTAACTGTACCCCTGCCGGAACAATAAACTTCCTTTGGACTAATACATATGTAATTGGTCTATCTTTAAGACATAGGGACTTCGATTCCTGCTGGCCTGACGCCATATTAGATCTCTTACGATTCCGATTATTCAAATGGATCCATTTTTTTATCGTAAATAATTATTGCTTTGGAAGCTCTTTTTGACTGTGACAATTATCTCTATAGAGTAATGTGTCCGATTCAGAAGATTTTTTATCAGAAGTAATTTGTCTTCTGGGACCGTAATAAAGCGACTAAACTGTCATTTCCAAGAAACATCTCTATGTATATGAAAGTTAAACATAACTGTATTCAATGTGGACTCTTCTTTGCACTAGTTGAGCAGAGACTCACAACAAAGGATTCTGTTACTTTTTCGTATTATAGGGAAGCATAAGATTTAAATTAGTTTTGAAAAAATATACACCCAGGTATTTGTAAAAAAGGTGTTACAAAAACCAAATCAAATGGTACAGCTTCAGTAAAAAAAACATTTATTTCAATTTTCTCACAAAAAAATCTTGAAACTCTACAGGTGGCCAATTTTCCAAAACAAAAAATTGTTGTAAGAAATAAAAAAATAATAAAAATTAGCAAAATAAATACTCAGTAGATTTAAGAAATCCAGCTAATGCCAACACCTCCCTTTTAAGGATGGTTCAAGAAAAAACGTGATTTCTTTACAATTTGAAGGATTTTTTTTGTTTGAAACAACAAGAAAGTTGCCTGAAAATTTTGGTTAGAAAATCGTTGAAAAACGTTAGATTGTATTGCAAAACAAAATTTGTATTTATTTACATAACACTTTGGTTGCAGTTTTTATACCCTACACCTTCATGAGAAGGGTATATGTATGATTGTCATATCGTTTGAAATTTTTCTAAAATAATTACTCAGATCGGCCCCTAATAGGTCATAGTCAATAGAGTCTAGTCTATAGTCTAGTCTATAGCCTAATCTATAGCCTAGTCTATAGTCTAGTCTATAGTCTAGTATATAGTCTAGTCTATAGTCTAGTCTATAGTCTAGTCTATAGCCTAGTCTATAGCCTAGTCTATAGTCTAGTCTATAGCCTAGTCTATAGTGTAGTCTATAGTCCAGTCTATAGCCTAGTCTATAGTCTAGTCTGTAGTCTAGTCTGTAGTCTAGTCTATAGTCTAGTCTATAGTCTAGTCTGTAGTCTAGTCTATAGTCTAGTCTCTAGTCTAGTCTATAGTCTAGTCTATAGTCTAGTCTATAGTCTAGTCTATAGTCTAGTCTATAGTCTAGTCTATAGTCTAGTCTATAGTCTAGTCTATAGTCTAGTCTATAGTCTAGTCTACAGTCTAGTCTATACTCTAACAAACAATCAAACTAACTAACTAACTAACTAACTAACTAACTAACTAACTAACTAACTAACTAACTTACTGGCATTGTATCGCCGACCAATGAATTAATAACGATTAAATTATAATCGAGTCTGTTTTGTATATAAATCATTTTCTAGAAGTTTTTTTCGATCTTCCTATTCTTGACGTTGTAAGCTCCCTAATAACATTCACTTTCAAAAGTCACTCAATCGCCATTCAATAACCCCTAAACGGATGGACCGAATTGAAACATAAATAGTCGGATAGAAAATCGTATCACAAGGGGATACAAATGGGGAAAATATTAAAAATGTATGGATAAAAGGATAAATTATTAGTTTTTTGGTACCATTTGGGTGCCTTTTATATATGTTGTACCAACTTAATGCAATGTGATTTATAGCTCTCGGTTTTTTCTTATGTTGATAGAAAATGTGGAATAATCGATCATCTTAGAACATATAGACATGTTTTGCAAACTTTTTCTGGAGTGGTCCATTATTGGCTTTTGTATTTAAGTTTTGAATATATAAAAGTAAAGGGTATTTAAGATTCAGCATAGCCGAATATAGTTTTCTTGCTTTCTTCTCAAATTCAATACAAATTGAAATGTTATTGTTTACAATGTGTGGTATTTGATGTTTTTATTATAGACTGAAAGCAAAATATGGGTGATAACGTTTTTATTTTTTTTTTCATTTCTTTTATTTTATACTTTCATCACACGTTTTCGCACTTATGCAAAAAAAAGTAAAATAAATAATATACTCTAGAGTATAGTGGTGGTGACACAGTGGGGATAAAGTGTTAAATAAACATTAGAAGAACTGTGGCATTGTGGTGTATTTAAGGGATCTTTTGGCTTTTGTGCAAACTTAACATACATTTTTTTTAGTCTCTTTCATATGCAAACAATTGTTGTAAAATTCCTAAGTTGTTTTTTGCTTTCGTTTCGCAATTTCAATTAGTTTAATGCATTTTTAAACCATTTGTTTAATAGATTCTTATGGTCAGTCACTATACTATTTTGTTTTTAATCTCTATTCACATGTTGTCCTTCCTTCAGCAACAAATGCTGTCCTCAGCTGTAGTCTACTTTTAGGGGTCATTGTTTTCATTTATTTATTTTTTTTTTGCAACAAAGTATACTTGCTGCTGTGAAATTCCAAAAAAAGGAATTCCTATGATTTTTAAATTTTATGTTGACATTAGTATTTAATTTTTTTTGATGTCATTGTGTTCAGAAATGTAGTAAAAAAATACCCCAATATTGCGTATAAGCATTATTATTGTGGTACAACAACAAGTAGTTTTCAAGTGGTTACCACTTAAATACAAGTCCATTATATTCATGTATGTATAAGTTTACGTAAAGATGTGATTTTAATACTTGTTATTGCAGGCTTTTAAGAAAATTATCTAATTTTCTTAATATGTTTTTGAGATTTTTTTCCACAAATACTTGTAAACATACAAGGCTTTAAGGACAAATGTGATTTTTTTCAATTCTTTAATTTTTAAATTAATCTCGGTTTAGCTAAATCGACTTAGACTTTATATTTTATATACGGCTCACGAAATATTGGTATAAAGACAATTTTAAAAATTGTTCAGTATAAAGCCTAGTCTATAGTCTGTATAGTCTAGTCTACAGTCTTGTCTATAGTCTAGTGTATAGTTTAGTCTACAGTCTAGTCTATAATCTAGTATATAGAGTAGTCAACAGTCAAGTATATAGTCTAGTCTATAGTCTAAAATATAGTCTATTCTATAGTTTAGTCTATAGACTAGTCTATGTCTAGTCTAAAGTTTAAACTATAGTCTAGTCTATAGTCTAACCTATAGTCTAGTCTATAGACTGGTCTATAGTCTAGTCTTTAGTCTAGTCTACAGTCTAGTCTATAGTTTAGTCTATAGTCTAGTCTATAGTCTAGTCTTTAGTCTAGTCTATAGTCTAGTCTATAGTTTAGTCTTTAGTTTAGTCTACAGTCTAGTCTATAGTATAGCCTATAGTCTCGTCTATATTCTAGTCTATAGTCTAGTCTATATTCTAGTCTATAGTCTAGTCTATATACTAGTCTATGGTCTAGTCTATAGTCTAGTCTATAGTTTAGTCTATAGTCTAGCCTATAGTCTAGTCTATAGTCTAATCTATAGTCTAGTCTACAGTCTAGTCTTTAGTCTAGTTTATAGTCTAGTCTGCAGTCTAGTCTATAGTTTAAGCTATAGTCTAGTCTAGTCTACAGTCTAATCTATAATTTAGTCTTTAGTCTAGTCTATAATCTAGTCTCTAGTCTAGTCTATAGTCTAGTCTATAGTATAGTCTATAGTCTAGTCTATAGTCTAGTCTATAGTCTAGTCTATAGTCTAGTCTATAGTCTAGTCTATAGTCTAGTCTATAGTCTAGTCTATAGTCTAGTCTATAGTCTAGTCTATAGTCTAGTCTATAGTCTAGTCTATAGTCTAGTCTATAGTAGTCTGCAGTCTAGTCTATAATATTTTCTATAATCTAGTGATAGTCTAGCCTATAGTCTATTGCAAAGTCTGCTCTATACTCTAGAGTCCTGTATGATAAAACGAATGCAGTAAGTACCTAACGTATTAGATCCTCATATGATATTAAGGATATGTTCCATTTGACTTTCTCACTTCTTATCTACTAGTTTTATTGGACTATTCTTTTCTCCTGCTTCTATATCCCATAAACTTCCACTAAAGCAGATTGCTACTCAATTTTGGTCTTAGCAAATCCTGTAATGACGATGAGGTGTGAAAAGACCATAAAAACAGCTTTTTACTACAATTATCTATTGTTTTATCTATGTAAGACGATATATGTATATGTGTATGTGTGGTTTTTACACAGTCTATATGATTTTATGTATAGCCTGTGTCTATACAACTAAACAGCAGCAAAACACTTGACATTAATTGAATTTAAGGCTTCAAATTCGACGACTGATTTTATAAACAAGTTTGGTTAGACTTTTATTATGTTGCCAGCTTTAATGTTTTTGTTTAGGATTTCTTTTTTGTTTGTAAATTAATTGAATTTGTCAGATAATTGAAAAGTTTTTAACGTTAAAGTAAATTTAATTACAAAAATATTGTTGATATTTTGAAAGAAATTAGTGGGTAATACAAAAATAAAGCGACATTATGTTGTAAATAAATTTAATTAAGGTTTTAACGGCATGTTAAGATTTTAATGCTTTTACGAAGCTTCTTAAGAATTTTATTAAAAAAAGTTCTAATTCAGTTCAGCTCTAGTTCAGTTCTAAAACAGAACAGTCCTATTTTAGTTCTCGTTTAGTTCTATTTCAGTTCTAGTTCAAAAACCTTTTATTAAATTAGATTATCTTTAGTTAAAGCACTTAATGACGTCATTATTGTACAACTTCATAAAAACATTAAAATTTTTCCACATATTCTTACAAATCACATGCGATTAATATGTTTTGGGGACTATCTTTAACCTCTATAAAAATTCTACATAAGGATATAATTTCCAATTGTAATCGTGTAAGGTATAATATCAGAAACATGTTGTTTTTATTTTGCAACCAGTAGGTGTGAATTACCACTTAATAAATTTTATATGACATATGGGAATTTCATTTATTTAATTTTTATTTTATATTCTTAGTTATTTGTATGTTATGGATAATTTTGTTATCAAAGTGGTTTGTATGTATTTAAGTATGTACATGTAGTCCAACATACATACTTATATGTATTACCTTGTTCGACAAGCCTGTTGCTAAAAACACGTAGTATTTTTCGTACGAGGGAAAAATATTCAAGTGTTTCCAAACCACCCTCTATACAGAGAGTCTGTGGTAAACGTAAAACCGAAAAACATACAAGTTTGTGTTAAGACAGAGGTAGAGGTGAAAATGAATTGCTTCTATAATACTTATAATACTCGGAACAATAAGTCTAGTCTAAAGTATAGTCCATAGTCTAGTCTATAGTCTAGTCTATAGTCTAGTCTATAGTCTAGTCTATAGTCTAGTCTATAGTCTAGTCTATAGTCTAGTCTATAGTCTAGTCTATGCGAACATTACATTTCCCTAAAAGAGGTCAGAAATCTAAAGTATTAATTCTTTCGATAAAGACTAGACTATAGACTAGACTATAGACTAGACTATAGACTAGATTATAGACTAGACTATAGACGAGACTATAGACTAGACTAGACAATAGACTAGACTATAGACTAGACTATTGACTAGACTATAGACTTGACTATAGACTAGACTATAGACTAGACTATAGACTACACTACAGACTAGACAACAGACTGGACTATAGACTAGACTATAGACTAGACAACGACTAGACTATAGACTAGACAATAGACTAGACTATAGACTAGACTATAGACTAGACTATAGACTAGACTATAGAGTAGACTATAGACTAGACTATAGACTAGACTATAGACTAGACTATAGACTAGACTATAGACTAGACTATAGACTAGACTATAGACTAGACTATAGACTAGACTATAGACTAGACTATAGACTAGACTATAGACTAGACTATAGACTAGACTATAGACTAGACTATAGACACTAGACTATAGACTAGACTATAGACTAGACTATAGACTAGACTATAGACTAGACTATAGACTAGACTATAGACTAGACTATAGACTAGACTATAGACTAGACTATAGACTAGACTAGACTATAGACTAGACTATAGACTAGACTATAGACTAGACTATAGACTAGACTATAGACTAGACTATAGACTTGACTATAGACTAGACTATAGACTAGACTATAGATTAGACTATAGACTAGACTATAGACTAGACTATAGACTAGACTATAGACTAGACTATAGACTAGACTATAGACTAGACTATAGACTAGACTATAGACTAGACTATACACTAGACTATAGACTAGACTATAGACTAGACTATAGACTAGACTATAGACTAGACTATAGACTAGACTATAGACTAGACTATAGACTAGACTATGGACTATACTTTAGACTAGACTTATTGTTCCGAGTATTATAAGTATTATAGAAGCAATTCATTTTCACCTCTACCTCTGTCTTAACACAAACTTGTATGTTTTTCGGTTTTACGTTTACCACAGACTCTCTGTATAGAGGGTGGTTTGGAAACACTTGAATATTTTCCCCGTACGAAAAATACTACGTGTTTTTAGCAACAGGCTTGTCGAACAAGGTAATACATATAAGTATGTATGTTGGACTACATGTACATACTTAAATACATACAAACCACTTTGATAACAAAATTATCCATAACATACAAATAACTAAGAATATAAAATAAAATTAAATAAATGAAATTCCCATATGTCATATAAAATTTATTAAGTGGTAATTCACACCTACTGGTTGCAAAATAAAAACAACATGTTTCTGATATTATACTTACACGATTACAATTGGAAATTTATATCCTTATGTAGAATTTTTATAGAGGTTAAAGATAGTCCCCAAAACATATTAATCGCATGTGATTTGTAAGAATATGTGGAAAAATTTTAATGTTTTTATGAAGTTGTACAATAATGACGTCATTAAGTGCTTTAACTAAAGATAATCTAATTTAATAAAAGGTTTTTGAACTAGAACTGAAATAGAACTAAACGAGAACTAAAATAGGACTGTTCTGTTTTAGAACTGAACTAGAGCTGAACTGAATTAGAACTTTTTTTAATAAAAATTCTTAAGAAGCTTCGTAAAAGCATTAAAAATCTTAACATGCCGTTAAAACCTTAATTAAATTTATTTACAACATAATGTCGCTTTATTTTTGTATTACCCACTAATTTCTTTCAAAATATCAACAATATTTTTGTAATTAAATTTACTTTAACGTTAAAAACTTTTCAATTATCTGACAAATTCAATTAATTTACAAACAAAAAAGAAATCCTAAACAAAAACATTAAAGCTGGCAACATAATAAAAGTCTAACCAAACTTGTTTATAAAATCAGTCGTCGAATTTGAAGCCTTAAATTCAATTAATGTCAAGTGTTTTGCTGCTGTTTAGTTGTATAGACACAGGCTATACATAAAATCATATAGACTGTGTAAAACCACACATACACATATACATATATCGTCTTACATAAAAAAACAATAGATAAACAATAGATAATTGTAGTAAAAAGCTGTTTTTTATGGTCTTTTCACACCTCATCGTCATTACAGGATTTGCTAAGACCAAAATTGAGTAGCAATCTGCTTTAGTGGAAGTTTATGGGATATAGAAGCAGGAGAAAAGAATAGTCCAATAAAACTAGTAGATAAGAAGTGAGAAAGTCAAATGGAACATATCCTTAATATCATATGAGGATCTAATACGTTAGGTACTTACTGCATTCGTTTTATCATACAGGACTCTAGAGTATAGAGCAGACTTTGCAATAGACTATAGGCTAGACTATCACTAGATTATAGAAAATATTATAGACTAGACTGCAGACTACTATAGACTAGACTATAGACTAGACTATAGACTAGACTATAGACTAGACTATAGACTAGACTATAGACTAGACTATAGACTAGACTATAGACTAGACTATAGACTAGACTATAGACTAGACTATAGACTAGACTAGACTATAGACTAGACTATAGACTAGACTATAGACTAGACTATAGACTAGACTATAGACTAGACTATAGACTAGACTATAGACTAGACTATAGACTAGACTATAGACTAGACTATAGACTAGACTATAGACTAGACTATAGACTAGACTATAGACTAGACTATAGACTAGACTATAGACTAGACTATAGACTAGACTATAGACTAGACTATAGACTAGACTATAGACTAGACTATAGACTAGACTATAGACTAGACTATAGACTAGACTATAGACTAGACTATAGACTAGACTATAGACTAGACTATAGACTAGAGACTATAGACTATAGACTAGAATATAGACTAGACTATAGACTAGACTATAGACTAGACTATAGACAAGACTATAGACTAGACTATAGACAAGACAATAGACTAGACTATAGACTAGACTATAGACTAGACTATAGACTAGACTATAGACTAGACTATAGACTAGACTATAGACTAGACTATAGACTAGACTATAGACTAGACTATAGACTAGACTATAGACTAGACTATAGACTAGACTATAGACTAGACTATAGACTAGACTATAGACTAGACTATAGACTAGACTATAGACTAGACTATAGACTAGACTATAGACTAGACTATAGACTAGACTATAGACTAGACTATAGACTAGACTATAGACTAGACTATAGACTAGACTATAGACTAGACTATAGACTAGACTATAGACTAGACTATAGACTAGACTATAGACTAGACTATAGACTAGACTATAGACTAGACTATAGACTAGACTATAGACTAGACTATAGACTAGACTATAGACTAGACTATAGACTAGACTATAGACTAGACTATAGACTAGACTATAGACTAGACTATAGACTAGACTATAGACTAGACTATAGGCTAGACTATAGACTAGACTATAGACTAGACTATAGACTAGACTATAGACTAGACTATAGGCTAGACTATAGGCTAGACTATAGACTAGACTATAGACTAGACTATAGGCTAGACTATAGGCTAGACTATAGACTAGACTATAGACTAGACTATAGACTAGACTATAGACTAGACTATAGACTAGACTATAGACTAGACTATAGACTGGACTATAGACTAGACTATAGACTAGACTATAGACTAGACTATAGACTAGACTATAGACTAGACTATAGACTAGACTATAGACTAGACTATAGACTAGACTATAGACTAGACTATAGACTAGACTATAGACTAGACTATAGACTAGACTATAGACTAGACTATAGACTAGACTATAGACTAGACTAGACTATAGACTAGACTAGACTATAGACTAGACTATAGACTAGACTATAGACTAGACTATAGACTAGACTATAGACTAGACTATAGACTAGACTATAGACTAGACTATAGACTAGACTATAGACTAGACTATAAACTAGACTATAGACTATGCTCTAAACTATACATTAATGGACCAGATAAATAATTTATATTTCAGTCAAATAGACTTGTAGTTAATGATGACTGTAATGGTGTGTAAACTTATACTAGTTTTGCTAAACTTTAACCCCCTAGATTAAAATACTCCAACCTTTGCCCCTTACAACAGAAAGTTTACTTGTTTAGAGACAAAAACAACAACTGTCACATAAAACAAAGTACACAAAAAACACGTAAATCATTTTTTTAGCCTAAAAAGTTGTTGAGTCAGTAGAAGATTCCATAAACATATTAACCTGTCATTACAGTTGATTAACTAGGAGTTTGAACTTTATTAAGGGTTGTCTGTTTCTCAATTATTGTGTGTAGATGATGTTTACTGGTGTTTTAGCTCTTTATTAATAATTTTAGATTATTCCTATTTGTTGTTTGTTTATCTATTCTAATAACTTCTGGGCATATAATTTTTCGATCAAGAGATCAACAAACAATCACTTTGGTATTACACGTGCAATATTTACATATGTATGTACATAGTACATATTTACAAACATTTTTTACCATAAACTTTAAAAGCAATAAACTGTATTATAGACAGAAATAAGGGTTCTTGAAACATTTAAATTGTTGTTCACATTCAAGATTTAAAATTTATATTTCATTTCTGCTTCACTTAAGGGTGGTTTTAAGATTTACAATTTATTGTTTTATATCAGTTTTATTGTTTTTTTCTATTTATTGAAAAATTTATTTTACTTTTTGTTTTCATTAACTTTTGTGATGAAAAATTGTTTTACACTTTTGCATTTTTTAGTTTATTTGATGAGTTGAGATATTTGCTCGCTAGACATAATGTATCTATTTAGTATCGTTTTCTATACAAAAGAGGCGTTTTATTTACCATGCAAGTGTTTTTCGGTTTATTTTGTCTGTTCCTTCCCTGTTTATTGTTACTTATTCGCCCTGTGTGTGGTTTTTCTCGACCGTTATTTGTAATTAACATTTCAATTTTGTATTTTAACATTTTAGTTGTTTGTTCAAGTTGGTAAATAAATCTTACGCCCTCTTTTTTTTGTATTGTTGACATATGTAAATTTTATGTTTTATTTGAAATATTTGTTTATTGTCTAGAGGAGTTTTAGGAAATCGTAGTTTTATGGTAATCAAAGATGTGAACGAAGTTATATCTTCTTATGTTAGTAGAATGTTACATAAAGTATTTGTAGTATTTATATAAACTATTTATATACAAGAATATAGAATAGACAATAGACTAGACTATATAATAGACTGTAGACCATATTTTAGAATAGACTACAGATTAGACTATAGATTAGACTAATGACTACTATATAAATAGACTATGGACTACACTATTGACTGGACTATATACTAGACTATATACTAGGCCATATACTAGACAATATGCTAGACTATAGACAAGATTATAGACTACAATATAGATTACACTAAAGACGAGACTACAGGCTAGACTACAGGCTAGACTACAGGCGAGACTATATGCTAGACTATAGACTAGTGGAGCCTAGTCTAACACTAGGCTATAAACTGGACTGCTGACTAACGATAGATTAGACTATAGCCTAGACTATAGATTAGACTATAGCCTAGACTATAGATTAGACTATACTAGGCTATAGATTAGTCTATAGACATAACTATAGTCAAGAATATAGACTAGATTATTGACTACAATATGGACTAGAATATAGACTAGACTATAAACTAGACTACGATATATACTAGACTATACTAGACTAGAATCTAGACTGTAAACTAGACTAGACTATAAACAAGTATAATGACTTGACTATTGACTATAGACTAGACAATAGACTATAGACTAGACTATAGACTAGACTATAGACTAGACTATAGACTAGACTATAGACTAGACTATAGACTAGACTATAGACTAGACTATAGACTAGACTATAGACTAGACTATAGACTAGACTATAGACTAGACTATAGACTAGACTATAGACTAGACTATAGACTAGACTATAGACTAGACTATAGACTAGACTATAGACTAGACTATAGACTAGACTATAGACTAGACTATAGACTAGACTATAGACTAGACTATAGACTAGACTATAGACTAGACTATAGACTAGACTATAGACTAGACTATAGACTAGACTATAGACTAGACTATAGACTAGACTATAGACTAGACTATAGACTAGACTATAGACTAGACTATAGACTAGACTATAGACTAGACTATAGACTAGACTATAGACTAGACTATAGACTAGACTATAGACTAGACTATAGACTAGACTATAGACTAGACTATAGACTAGACTATAGACTAGACTATAGACTAGACTATAGACTAGACTATAGACTAGACTATAGACTAGACTATAGACTAGACTATAGACTAGACTATAGACTAGACTATAGACTAGACTATAGACTAGACTATAGACTAGACTATAGACTAGACTATAGACTAGACTATAGACTAGACTATAGACTAGACTATAGACTAGACTATAGACTAGACTATAGACTAGACTATAGACTAGACTATAGACTAGACTATAGACTAGACTATAGACTAGACTATAGACTAGACTATAGACTAGACTATAGACTAGACTATAGACTAGACTATAGACTAGACTATAGACTAGACTATAGACTAGACTATAGACTAGACTATAGACTAGACTATAGACTAGACTATAGACTAGACTATAGACTAGACTATAGACTAGACTATAGACTAGACTATAGACTAGACTATAGACTAGACTATAGACTAGACTATAGACTAGACTATAGACTAGACTATAGACTAGACTATAGACTAGACTATAGACTAGACTATAGACTAGACTATAGACTAGACTATAGACTAGACTATAGACTAGACTATAGACTAGACTATAGACTAGACTATAGACTAGACTATAGACTAGACTATAGACTAGACTATAGACTAGACTATAGACTAGACTATAGACTAGACTATAGACTAGACTATAGACTAGACTGTAGACTACACTATAAACTAGACTATACACTACGCTATAAACTAGACTATAGACTAGACTATAAACTAGTCAGTAGACTAGACTGTAGACAAAGATCGTTTAGGTTGTTCTGTGACCAATCTGTCTCTAACTTGATTATTTTATATACATTCTAAAGGTGCCTAGGCCGCTTGTGTGGACTTTCCACGTAAAGATCTATATATTCCATAAATTAAAAAAATCGATTTATACTACAACATTATTTAAAAGTTCGTTTTAAAACGTATGTAATAGGTATACATCTTAAGTACACTTGAATATTTATAATTTTGTTCCCTTAGGTGTAGTACTTCTTGATTTTATTGGGTTATATGGCTATTACAATAACAATTAATATTGATTCGTTATCCACTCTGGTTAAAAAAAAACTATAGTTTTCATTAATATATATTTTGATATATATTTTATTTATATGTTTACTTAGTTTTAATATTAGATATTTTCATATATAATTTTGATATATTTATATTTTTTTCTCTTAATCTTAAATAATAAAAATCTTATGAATTATCAAGTTAAAATTATATTAACAATAAGAAAAGATATGAGTTGATATGATTTTTAAGTTGATATTTTCTCTTGGTTGTTATAATATGTTGATTCTTTGACATCTTCTGCGAATATCTGACATCCTTTCATAATTTCGGCATTTAGATAATTCGACGATATTTTTTATGTTTTTGTATATAAAACCATAAATCCTTAGACATCGTTTTAACAAAATTACAATATTTGGGTTTAAAATCCATTGTTATAGTTAAGAAATCAAATACCGACGGTTATTTTCAAATTATTTGATTTTTTATATTTGTTAAAATATAATTCCACTTTATGCTACCGCTGCTGTGTTTACTCCTGGAGTTAGGTAAGTAGAAATGAAATTCACCAAATGGTTGCTGGGCTTTATATAGAAAATGAGTGGCGTTGCACGTATGTATGTAAGTATTGTTACCACCATCTCTATGTTGTGGGGGGCAAGGTAAAAGCTTTTTGTGGAGTTATGCGCAAAAGCTTACGTTTTGTGTATTCGTATTTGAGTGAGTGTGTGTGTGTGTGTTTGTATATCCTTGTTTAGCCTAGCAAGGCAGGTGGGAGTCCTTGTTATCAGTAGAATAGAATATGCCACTCATACTTTTCGTCGTTAGGTTGGTTACAAATGTTGCCATATTACTAATTTATGAGGGGGGCATGCAACATATATGTACATAAATTTGTATGTATGTGTTTTTAGTACATAAACAATTTATATATCTATAACTGAGTATTTGATATATATAATGCATATCAAATGGTAGTTCTATATATATACATATATATAAATCATTTTCAAATATATCGTAAGGAGTGTAGGTTGTAGTTTGCATGTAGGAGGAGTTTAATTCATTTTAATTTTGTTTGCATTTTAGTATCTGTGATTATTAATAGAATTCTTATTAAGTTCATTGCTGTTGAATTGCATTTAGTAGATAAATAAAAATAGTTTTTTTTTAAATGTAAAAATTTGTATCTTAAATTTGTTTAACATAATAAAATCTACTTAAATTTTATAGTTTCACTCATGTATAAATAAGTTCATTAATTATTAATGTTTCAAAATAAAATAATAAGTTATTATTAATAGCAATTATATAGTTCTTTTACTTATCCTACTTAAGTATATATATAGATGTGGATAGAATGTGGATTACTTTAAAAAAACAAAGCATTTAATTTGTTCTTTTACTTTATTTTTACTTATTTTTGACAAAAAGGAGATTTTCTTCAAGCGGTCTTATAGGGAGCTAGGGTAAATATAGGCCTATCCTTATAAATGTAGGTAGAGTTTTTAACGTCTATTTCAAAGTTTTTCATGTGGAATTTAAAAGTTTTATTGGTGTTCATAAGTGAATTTTGACCTTCAAGTCAATTTCTAAAGCGGAGTTTTTTGGGGGCTAGTGGCAAATGAGGCCCTATCCTTACAAAAATTGGTAGTGTCATTTAAAGTTCTATAAAACTAAGTTTTGCCGACTTTTTTTGACATAACTTATTTATAAGCTCATGGGGGCTAGGCTAAGTGAACCGATAGATAGATAGATAGATAGATAGATAGATAGATAGATAGCTAAATAGATAGAAAGAAAGATAGATAGATAGATAGATAGATAGATAGATAGATAGATAGATAGATAGATAGGTTTGTAAGTTAGTATGTTAGTAGTTAGTTAGTTAGTTAGTTAGTTAATTATTTATTTATTTAGTTAGTTAGTTAGTTAGTTAGTTAGTTAGTTAGTTAGTTTGTTAGTTAGTTAGTTAGTTAGTTAGTTAGTTAGTTAGTAGGTATGAAAAGCTATTACTTACGTAAGTACTTTCGTTGCGATACATTCTAGTTTTCTCCAAAATAACTTGAACCAACGAGTTCCTAAATTGTGTATGATTTTTAATCAAAATCACAGAAAAATCATTACACATACAATGTTCTTGGCCAAACTACTAATGGTCACTAAAACAGTTTTTATGTAACAAAAATCGAAAATATTTTTTTACTTTATACAAAATCTCATACTACGGACAGAAGTAGACAAAAAGCCTTAAAATCATTTATAACAACCTTGGTAACATAACCAGTAACCAAGACATCAAGGACAATAAGTTGGAATCAAAAAGGAGCTGCTGCTAATATATACAGCCACACACTCACACACTTAGCTAAAAAAATAAAAAAAAATGAATATAAAAAGTTAATATCGTTCAACTTCATCATGGTAAATTAACTTGTTGGTATTTGTTTTTATTAAACAAAATTTTTTGTTGTTCAAATGTTTGATGTCATTGAAAGTTACAGAGTGGAATGATACAGGGAAAGAAGTCATACATACACCCACCAACTTTGGCAGTAGTAGTGGTAGTCAGTCATTGAGTTCTTAAATGTTAATATATGCGCGATTATTGATAACACTTGTTAATAAATAAATGCTTGTTAGTTGCCAAGAGTTGGGAATTTAATTTCCACCCTCGTTCTTTTTAAGGTAGGTAGTCTCTCCCTTTTGTTGGCATTAGAAACATTTATCTCTGTTTTCTTTTCTATCTTAATTTGCATCTAGATTTAATGAATTAAATGTTTTGGAAATTTTTCGTCTAGAATCTATAGAATTTTAGAGGTGAAAAGTAATTTAATGAAAAACAATTTAGAGTTTTATTTATTTAGCCGAGATTTAGTATTTGAGATAAAAAAGGGCATTTAGTGTAGAATTTGTTTTTTTCCTAAAAGAATTTTATGACCAAAGAAAGAAGAGAACAAAACAAAAATCAATGAATTTTAATAAAGAAATAATAGAACTGTTCTTACTTATGGCAATCGTTTTGTTTTAAAGATTATGTAATATTTTTATGAAAATGTTAATTTATTTGCCTATAAAATCTCTATTAATTTAAACGAAATCTTTCTTTAAACAATAACTAAATTCCATTTAATCTTCTCATTTGTCTTAAACAACTTGCTAATGGATTTGACAATATACGCCCGACCCGACCATAAAACCACCGTGGAGACAATGTAAATGCTAAAGGGTTGTGTAAAAGTTACCCTTACACATCAACACCCAGGGAACAGACGCACACACACACATACATTCAAATACATTGTCTCATACCTATGGGGAAGGTATGCTTATTTTAAAAACGTAGTAGTAGACTTTGACTAGAAAATATTTTCAGGCTATACTCCAGTCTATATTAATGTCTATTATATACTTTATAGTATATAGTGCCGTCTGTAGTCTAGTCTGTAGTCTTGTCTATAGTCTATTCTATGGTGAAGCCTATAGTCTGCTCTAGTTTATAGCCTCGTCCAGTATGTAGTCTGGTCTATTGTTTAGTCTACAGTCTAATATAAAGGCTAGTCTATTGTCTAGTATATAACCTAGTTTATAGTTTGGTTTAGTCTATAGCCTGGTCATACTCTAGTCTATAGTTTAGTCTATAGTCTAGTCTTTAGTGTAGTCTATAGTATAGTCTATAGTCTAGTCTATAGTCTAGTCTATAGTCTAGTCTATAGTCTAGTCTATAGTCTAGTCTATAGTCTAGTCTATAGTCTAGTCTATAGTCTAGTCTATAGTCTAGTCTATAGTCTAGTCTATAGTCTAGTCTATAGTCTAGTCTATAGTCTAGTCTATAGTCTAGTCTATAGTCTAGTCTATAGTCTAGTCTATAGTCTAGTCTATAGTCTAGTCTATAGTCTAGTCTAAAGTCTAGTCTATAGTGTAGTCTATAGTCTAGTCTATAGTGTAGTCTATAGTCTGGTCTATAGTCTAGTCTATAGTCTAGTCTATAGTCTAGCCTATAGTCTAGCCTATAGTCTATATTCTATATAGTGTGTAGTCTAATCTAGTCTATAGTCTAATCTAGTCTATATTCTATATAGTGTGTAGTCTAATCTAGTCCATAGTCTAATCTAGTCTATATTCTATATAGTGTATAGTCTAGTCTATAGTGTATAATCTATATAAGGTATAGTCTAGTCTATAGTCTAGTCTATATTGCAGTATATAGTCTAGTCTATAGTGTAGTCTATAGTCTAGGCTATATTCTATATTCTAAAAAGTGTATAGAATAGACTATAGTCTAGTCTATAGTCTATTCTATAGTCTACAGTATAGTCGATAATTTAATCTAAATATTTATATTTCTTAGGTCACCTTCCCCTTCTTTAGCCTCAACCTCAGCAGAATTTCTACTGCCAACACTCCATTAATTGAAGCCAAAGAATTATACTAAATTGCATTGTCTTTGCTAAAATTGAAATAAATTCTATAACAATTTTCAAAACCTGCCATACTTTACCCTTTCCCTGTAATTTCAAACAACTTATTTATACCATTTCAGCATATTTTTTAGCTGCCGGAAGTGTGCGTCTGTTTTGTCAGGATAACGTTTTCTCATATTGTTTGTTAAAAAATATTTCTCTTCTCTTTTCCTTACTTTTCTACCATTTGTAATTGTATGCAGGAAAATGTTTTTGCAAAATCCTTTATAATCCTTGATAATTTCGTTAATGGTATTAATCACTCAAACGCTACAAAGAGGCGCATCATCTACATTTACTTTAACGTATTATTTTACAGGGATTTATAATTATTTCACTGTAATGTGTTTTAATAATTTAAAAAGGACTTATAGATAATGCCGAAAAGATGTTTAAGAATTTATTTTTGAAAAAAATTCTATTCTATAGACTAGATAAGAGACTATTGAAATATCTAATGAGACCATACATAGTCTATTCTATAGAGTAGAAAATAATCAAGAATATAGAATAACCAATAAATTTGTCTAATGATTAAACAATGGACACTACTCAGTTGATTATTGCATTCCGGAAAACCTATCCAAGATGACGAAAAGAAGTTGGTGGTTTCATTTTTATTAAGGAATTTGGTATAAAAATTTCTTTCCGACCAAGTATCCTTCAAGCTGACATATATTTCATAAAGAGAACGTCTTGCAAGATGACAAAAAAAGTTGGTGTTTGCATCTTCAGAAATTTGGTATGAAAATCTTTTTCCGACTCAATGATGATGCAGTATCCTTCAAGCTGAAATAAGATATGTAATAGGGATATCAGAATTTATACCGATTCCTTAACCTGCTATTGAATCTCTAATTGGTGTATTTTCCTCATCGATAATTGTCCATGAATACCTGACGTCTCACAATGAGATGTACCAGATTATCTGATGGAGTAAGACTCCATGTTAAATCATTCTAACGCGAAGTTTATAGTCTCGGCAAACTAGAGGTATTGGTAGCACATCTTTACCCCGGGATTGCAATAACACCAAGGTGGAGATTTCACCAACGTTATATGTCCTCGGTGGGACAGACTGTCGAGAGTTTTAACGGGAGCACCTGCCGTGTCGGCCTTATCCCACGGTGGTCTTTTTCACCCACAGGGTAGACTTGAGAACGGTCTACCATCGCCCCTTTGTCTTCAATGAAGACTCAGGTGGCAATTTTTGCACATTGGCTATGACCGGTCCATGCGCATATACTTTGTGGGAGTACTCGAGCTATCTAATCTGTTGCTAAAGTAATCACGTTAAAAGACAACCACACTACTATGGCTCTGTTGATTCGGCAACAGCACCTAGAGACGTAACCGGTGGACCGAAGCACGATCCATCAATAAGCCGTAGACATTGTTCTTACT
>NC_060950.1:9584886-9589009 GCF_022045245.1 Lucilia cuprina
ATAGACTAGACTATAGACTAGACTATAGACTAGACTATAGACTAGACTATAGACTAGACTATAGACTAGACTATAGACTAGACTATAAACTAGACTATAGACTATGCTCTAAACTATACATTAATGGACCAGATAAATAATTTATATTTCAGTCAAATAGACTTGTAGTTAATGATGACTGTAATGGTGTGTAAACTTATACTAGTTTTGCTAAACTTTAACCCCCTAGATTAAAATACTCCAACCTTTGCCCCTTACAACAGAAAGTTTACTTGTTTAGAGACAAAAACAACAACTGTCACATAAAACAAAGTACACAAAAAACACGTAAATCATTTTTTTAGCCTAAAAAGTTGTTGAGTCAGTAGAAGATTCCATAAACATTATTAACCTGTCATTACAGTTGATTAACTAGGAGTTTGAACTTTATTAAGGGTTGTCTGTTTCTCAATTATTGTGTGTAGATGATGTTTACTGGTGTTTTAGCTCTTTATTAATAATTTTAGATTATTCCTATTTGTTGTTTGTTTATCTATTCTAATAACTTCTGGGCATATAATTTTTCGATCAAGAGATCAACAAACAATCACTTTGGTATTACACGTGCAATATTTACATATGTATGTACATAGTACATATTTACAAACATTTTTTACCATAAACTTTAAAAGCAATAAACTGTATTATAGACAGAAATAAGGGTTCTTGAAACATTTAAATTGTTGTTCACATTCAAGATTTAAAATTTATATTTCATTTCTGCTTCACTTAAGGGTGGTTTTAAGATTTACAATTTATTGTTTTATATCAGTTTTATTGTTTTTTTCTATTTATTGAAAAATTTATTTACTTTTTGTTTTCATTAACTTTTGTGATGAAAAATTGTTTTACACTTTTGCATTTTTTAGTTTATTTGATGAGTTGAGATATTTGCTCGCTAGACATAATGTATCTATTTAGTATCGTTTTCTATACAAAAGAGGCGTTTTATTTACCATGCAAGTGTTTTTCGGTTTATTTTGTCTGTTCCTTCCCTGTTTATTGTTACTTATTCGCCCTGTGTGTGGTTTTTCTCGACCGTTATTTGTAATTAACATTTCAATTTTGTATTTTAACATTTTAGTTGTTTGTTCAAGTTGGTAAATAAATCTTACGCCCTCTTTTTTTGTATTGTTGACATATGTAAATTTTATGTTTTATTTGAAATATTTGTTTATTGTCTAGAGGAGTTTTAGGAAATCGTAGTTTTATGGTAATCAAAGATGTGAACGAAGTTATATCTTCTTATGTTAGTAGAATGTTACATAAAGTATTTGTAGTATTTATATAAACTATTTATATACAAGAATATAGAATAGACAATAGACTAGACTATATAATAGACTGTAGACCATATTTTAGAATAGACTACAGATTAGACTATAGATTAGACTAATGACTACTATATAAACTAGACTATGGACTACACTATTGACTGGACTATATACTAGACTATATACTAGGCCATATACTAGACAATATGCTAGACTATAGACAAGATTATAGACTACAATATAGATTACACTAAAGACGAGACTACAGGCTAGACTACAGGCTAGACTACAGGCGAGACTATATGCTAGACTATAGACTAGTGGAGCCTAGTCTAACACTAGGCTATAAACTGGACTGCTGACTAACGATAGATTAGACTATAGCCTAGACTATAGATTAGACTATAGCCTAGACTATAGATTAGACTATACTAGGCTATAGATTAGTCTATAGACATAACTATAGTCAAGAATATAGACTAGATTATTGACTACAATATGGACTAGAATATAGACTAGACTATAAACTAGACTACGATATATACTAGACTATACTAGACTAGAATCTAGACTGTAAACTAGACTAGACTATAAACAAGTATAATGACTTGACTATTGACTATAGACTAGACAATAGACTATAGACTAGACT
Source organism: Lucilia cuprina (assembly GCF_022045245.1). Classification (NCBI taxonomy): domain Eukaryota; kingdom Metazoa; phylum Arthropoda; class Insecta; order Diptera; family Calliphoridae; genus Lucilia; species Lucilia cuprina. The sequence continues at coordinate 9,586,852 of NC_060950.1, forward strand.
ATAGACTAGACTATAGACTAGACTATAGACTAGACTATAGACTAGACTATAGACTAGACTATAGACTAGACTATAGACTAGACTATAGACTAGACTATAGACTAGACTATATACTAGACTATAGACTAGACTATAGACAAAAGCAAATTGTAAATATATCAAATCACTCACCTTTTTCTTATGTTGTTCAAATAAAGATTCTTCCGTTAATATTTTCTTGCATACACAAACAAAACATATTTTCATTTTGCAACACATACATACATAGCACATGCATACGTAGCACATGCATACCCAACAACTTTTTTCTCTAACTTTATTTTTATTATTTTTCACGCTTTTTCCCCTCATACTTTTTTCAAATTTTTTCTTGTTTTATTCTTTCTAAACTCTGTCAGTTCCGTTTTGATTAACATTTTCTCATCACTTAACAATACGAATAGCCTGACAAAAAAAAATCACCGACCGGCTCGGCTTAATAAAATTGCTTTGAATTTTTAGCAAATTCTAAAACACTTTTTAAAGCTAATAATATAACACATTTTTATAAACATTTTTCCATAACGGTATTTATAAACAATTTTCAACAAAAATATTTAAATATAAACAAATAATTAACGCTTTAGATTAATTTCAATAGGACTATTAACCAATAACAACCGAACACTTTAGACATTTTTAGAAACTAAAGAAGAAGTCAAATAACTAAAGCAACAAATGGTAACAAAAATTGTTATTGTTGTTGTTATTAGTATTCCATTTAAAGAGCAAATATCTAATAACAATAACAACAACTGCAATACTTGATGGAGGCTTTTTGTTATTGTGTCATTTTTATTAGTTTTCTTAATATTTCTAAAGTATTCGCTGGTTTATGGTAAATAGATTTGTTTAAATTAAACTAGAACATTAATTAACTGTTAATAATAAAATATTTTTGTTGTATCATATTAAACAAATGTTAATTTATATCGGTATACTTATAAAAATAATTATGAAAACGTAAAAATTAGTGAAAAAAGTGTTAGAAAATTTTATAAAAATGTGAAATTTACCAAATTTGTTAAGGCGGTCGTTGTTTTTCAGTTTCCAGGGCCATTCGTAAGCAACCAAACATGAAAGGGAGTGTTGTTTAGTGGAAGTGCAAGAGGGGCTATACATACATTCATATATATGTATGTATGTTAATATATATTTTAGCAAATCATTAATATGTTGTTGTTATTACAATATTTCAAGAATTTAAAGAAGAAATGTGAAGAATATAAATGTTGTGTTTCAGCTGTAAGATAAGAAGACAACTAACTGCAACAACAACACAAATTAAGGTATATATGAATATTGTATGCATACATATGTGTGTATCAGGATAGAAAAATTTTAATTTTGAAATACTAAATTAATTTTCCACTAGCCAATGGGCCAGACTATGGACGAAATTAGTTCTACTGTATGTTCAAAATGTTTTGCAAATTTAAACTTACACGGCTAAAAGGCAACAACAATATTGCTTATATGCAAAAAACTCAAAATAATTGGAACCTGAATTCTGTGCAAAAAATAATAGAAAAAAGATAAAGTTTTTTTTGCATTTAACATGTGGTAAAAATTGTTATTATGAACGGCTTAAATAAATTTCCCTCGAGACACACTAAGCCTCTTGAAACTACTCCCACTCCGATTTTGTTTTTATAATATCACAACAAAACAACAAACTCGCAATAATATTCCGTAATATTAAAGATACACATGTGTGGAGTACATTTTGGATGTGTGTTGGATATTATGACATTCATCATAACTAAAGGGAGAAATAACAGGAAGTGTGAGCTGTAGATTAAATTATAGACTATATGCTAGACTGTAGACTAGACTATAGAATATTCTTTAGACCACACTAGACCAGACTATAGACTGATCAATAGACTAGACTATAGATTTGACTATAGACTAGACTATAGACTAGACTATAGCCTAGACCATAGACTAGACTATTGCCTAGACCATAGACTAGACTAAAGACTACACTATAGACTAGACTATAGACTACAGTATAGACTAGACTATAGACTAGACTATAGACTAAACTATAGACTAGACTATAGACTAGACTATAGACTAGACTATAGACTAGACTATAGACTAGACTATAGACTAG
>NC_060950.1:9589109-9597726 GCF_022045245.1 Lucilia cuprina
TAGTTCAGTTCTAGTTCAGTTCTAGTTCAGTTCTAGTTCAGTTCTAGTTCAGTTCTAGTTTAGTTCTAGTTTAGTTCTAGTTCAGTTCTAGTTCAGTTCTAGTTCAGTCCTAGTTCAGTTCTAATTCAGTTCTAGTTAGGTTCAAATCAATTCAGTTTTAGTTCAGATCTAATGGAAGGTATCTTTCCCCCTAATGTTAGATTCTCAATTTTTGTTACAATTCACACATCTTCAACCTAAAGATATTCATAAAAGAATTATGTCGGCTAACTATTCTGGTGTTCTAGAAATTTAGATTTTAGTACTTATTCTATATAGGAGGTGCTTCTCATAACGACTTACGAAAGTAGTTAACTGACAAACAAACTGTGATGCAGAATATACATTGATAATTGAAAAACGCTATTAAATTATCAAAATTAACTTTTGAAAATAAATAATCGATTTTTGATCGCAAAATTGTGTTAGTTTAAATTTGGTTTAAGTATATTTTTTGTTAAAATTTTTAAACCAGAAAATAATAAACTTTTGTTTTATTCACTTTCAAAAACATAATAATTCTGTTAAAAATCTCGTTCGTAAAATGTATGTACATATGTACATGTATGTACGTAATACATATATTTATTATAATAGATATTGATTCATCTTTTAGATTGTTTTTTATTGTTCTCTTTCCTGCCATAATGAATCTAATCACTTACGGCTGAGTGCATCAATTATGTTTCTACCATTTATTATCATCTAGTAGTGTAGTCACACTCATTCCCCAATATACAACCGACTGGCACGATGTCTCGCTCTACCCTATTGTCGTCTGTCCATTCGTTTTGCAAATATGTACAAGTAAATGTATTGTCGTACACAAGGAATATCTATGTTGAAAGCATGTCCTTTTGTCTACTTCCTTGTTCGATACAGGAGGCAACAGAGCAACAAACCAACCAACTAACTGATGACTGACAGCCGTAACGATGTTGTAATTTAACAAAAATTTGTTTACGTCATCATAATGAAGATGATAACTTTATGATTTTTTGTACACCACACGCACACATACCCATACTTCCTCTAAACAACACTTACTATATATAATAAACTTTTTAGGACTAGGAGAGGAGAGGTTTTAATTCTTCGGATTTAATATGAGTATCTCATACTCATTGATGACAGATACTGGAGATGTATGTAAATATGAGGGTGACTTAAATAAAGCATTTTATCAAGTGATGTGTATCAGAGATGTATTTCAATGCTAAATACTTTAAATGAGCTAAAAAGGAAGACAATGGATGATATGAAATTTAAAACTCCTTTTGTTAGGTGTTTATTGTGCTCGTTAAGGATCGTAAGAATAAACAAATTTGGTCACTTATTAAAAAACAAAAATTTTTGTGATACATTTATTATAATAAAGTGAATTTTTATCAGAAGAAAACTACGACTTTTAAAATAGACAGATAGATAGATAGATAGATAGATAGATAGATAGATAGATAGATAGATAGATAGATAGATAGATAGATAGATAGATAGATAGATAGATAGATAGATAGATAGATAGATAGATAGATAGATAGATAGATAGATAGATAGATAGATAGATAGATAGATAGATAGATAGATAGATAGATAGATAGATAGATAGATAGATAGATAGATAGATAGATAGATAGATAGATAGATAGATAGATAGATAGATAGATAGATAGATAGATAGATAGATAGATAGATAATAGATAGATAGATAGATAGATAGATAGATAGATTAGATAGATAGATAGATAGATAGATAGATAGATAGATAGATAGATAGATAGATAGATAGATAGATAGATAGATAGATAGATAGATAGATAGATAGATAGATAGATAGATAGATAGATAGATAGATAGATAGATAGATAGATAGATAGATAGATAGATAGATAGATAGATAGATAGATAGATAGATAGATAGATAGATAGATAGATAGATAGATAGATAGATAGATAGATAGATAGATAGATAGATAGATAGATAGATAGATAGATAGATAGATAGATAGATAGATAGATAGATAGATAGATAGATAGATAGATAGATAGATAGATAGATAGATAGATAGATAGATAGATAGATAGATAGATAGATAGATAGATAGATAGATAGATAGATAGATAGATAGATAGATAGATAGATAGATAGATAGATAGATAGATAGATAGATAGATAGATAGATAGATAGATAGATAGATAGATAGATAGATAGATAGATAGATAGATAGATAGATAGATAGATAGATAGATAGATAGATAGATAGATAGATAGATAGATAGATAGATAGATAGATAGATAGATAGATAGATAGATAGATAGATAGATAGATAGATAGATAGATAGATAGATAGATAGATAGATAGATAGATAGATAGATAGATAGATAGATAGATAGATAGATAGATAGATAGATAGATAGATAGATAGATAGATAGATAGATTAGATAGATAGATAGATAGATAGATAGATAGATAGATAGATAGATAGATAGATAGATAGATAGATAGATAGATAGATAGATAGATAGATAGATAGATAGATAGATAGATAGATAGATAGATAGATAGATAGATAGATAGATAGATAGATAGATAGATAGATAGATAGATAGATAGATAGATAGATAGATAGATAGATAGATAGAAGATAGATAGATAGATAGATAGATAGATAGATAGATAGATAGATAGATAGATAGATAGATAGATAGATAGATAGATAGATAGATAGATAGATAGATAGATAGATAGATAGATAGATAGATAGATAGATAGATAGATAGATAGATAGATAGATAGATAGATAGATAGATAGATAGATAGATAGATAGATAGATAGATAGATAGATAGATAGATAGATAGATAGATAGATAGATAGATAGATAGATAGATAGATAGATAGATAGATAGATAGATAGATAGATAGATAGATAGATAGATAGATAGATAGATAGATAGATAGATAGATAGATAGATAGATAGATAGATAGATAGATAGATAGATAGATAGATAGATAGATAGATAGATAGATAGATAGATAGATAGATAGATAGATAGATAGATAGATAGATAGATAGATAGATAGATAGATAGATAGATAGATAGATAGATAGATAGATAGATAGATAGATAGATAGATAGATAGATAATAGATAGAGATAGATAGATAGATAGATAGATAGATAGATAGATAGATAGATAGATAGATAGATAGATAGATAGATAGATAGATAGATAGATAGATAGATAGATAGATAGATAGATAGATAGATAGATAGATAGATAGATAGATAGATAGATAGATAGATAGATAGATAGATAGATAGATAGATAGATAGATAGATAGATAGATAGATAGATAGATAGATAGATAGATAGATAGATAGATAGATAGATAGATAGATAGATAGATAGATAGATAGATAGATAGATAGATAGATAGATAGATAGATAGATAGATAGATAGATAGATAGATAGATAGATAGATAGATAGATAGATAGATAGATAGATAGATAGATAGATAGATAGATAGTAATTGGAAATTCTTCAATTACGATTAAACAATTACTTAAAATATTTTAACAATTGAATTTATAATCATAAACCCCAAGTCTGGTAATCAGAAAAAAGTGTATCGAAAAACTTTATTCGTTTTAAATTAAAGTAAAATCGTCGTTAAAAAACTTATTTCACGCACATTTATTTCTGTATACTTTTTACATAACAGAATGACTAATATTCATACTTTTTATGCATTTTGAAAAAAAGAAATATTTTTAATGTTAAATGACTTGTGGACAATGTTATATTTTACTCCCCCTATCATTAGAGCAAGCGACAACAATAATAATCATCAACAGGAGCTGTTTATAAAAAATGCCAAAAAAACACTACAGGACATTTTATGCATTAGTCAAAAAAAGTATCACTTCCGTTTGTGATGCGTTTCCCATTTATTTTCACATACAGGGGAATATAAATATTATTGGGCTTTAGGCTTAGAACTGCAAAGCTCTTTGACAAAAGTGTGCCGTGTGCAGTCTACCTTGAAATAAAACATTATTCCGGTATTGCTCCTTTCATTCCTATTTCTCTGTTTTTTTTTTTTTTTTTTTTTTTTTTAACACTCTCTATAGTTTTTTATTGTAATGTTTTTTTTTTAAGCTAAAAGCATTTGTATGCAGTTTTACTTTGGATGGGTCGTTTGTTCGGTTTGTCTGCTGGGCTGGCTTGGCATTTTGGCTTTTGTGTCATTTTTCATAATGCGTAAAACATAAAATATATTTCAACAATTGGTTGGTAAAATGTTCACGGGTTTTGGAAGCATTAACACATGGTTTGAGCAAATGGTTTTGGGAACATTAATCGAAAGTGAAATGGTGAAAATATGAATGAAAGAAGTGCTTTTAACTAAAAATTGCGTAAAAACAATTAATGTCGGTAGCGGTGTCTTAATAGTAGAAAAACTATTTACTTAAGTAGTTATTAAGTTAGAAAGTTAGTAAGTTAGTAAGTTAGTAAGTTAGTAAGTTAGTAAGTTAGTAAGTTAGTAAGTTAGTAAGTTAGTAAGGTAGTAAGGTAGTAAGTTAGTAAGTTAGTAAGTTAGTAAGTTAGTAAGTAAGTTAGTAAGTTAGTAAGTTAGTAAGTTAGTAAGTTAGTAAGTTAGTAAGTTAGTAAGTTAGTAAGTTAGTAAGTTAGTAAGTTAGTAAGTTAGTAAGTTAGTAAGTTAGTAAGTTAGTAAGTTAGTAAGTTAGTAAGTTAGTAAGTTAGTAAGTTAGTAAGTTAGTAAGTTAGTAAGTTAGTAAGTTAGTAAGTTAGTAAGTTAGTAAGTTAGTATGTTAGTAAGTTAGTAAGTTAGTAAGTTAGAAAGTTAGTAAGTTAGTAAGTTAGTAAGTTAGAAAGTTAGTAAGTTAGTAAGTTAGTAAGTTAGTAAGTTAGTAAGTTAGTAAGTTAGTAAGTTAGTAAGTTAGTAAGTTAGTAAGTTAGTAAGTTAGTAAGTTAGTAAGTTAGTAAGTTAGTAAGTTAGTAAGTTAGTTAGTTAGTAAGTTAGTAAGTTAGTAAGTTAGTAAGTTAGTAAGTTAGTAAGTTAGTAAGTTAGTAAGTTAGTAAGTTAGTAAGTTAGTAAGTTAGTAAGTTAGTAAGTTAGTAAGTTAGTAAGTTAGTAAGTTAGTAAGTTAGTAAGTTAGTAAGTTAGTAAGTTAGTAAGTTTTAGTAAGTTAGTAAGTTAGTAAGTTAGTAAGTTAGTAAGTTAGTAAGTTAGTTAGTTAGTAAGTTAGTAAGTTAGTAAGTTAGTAAGTTAGTAAGTTAGTAAGTTAGTAAGTTAGTAAGTTAGTAAGTTAGTAAGTTAGTAAGTTAGTAAGTTAGTAAGTTAGTAAGTTAGTAAGTTAGTAAGTTAGTAAGTTAGTAAGTTAGTAAGTTAGTAAGTTAGTAAGTTAGTAAGTTAGTAAGTTAGTAAGTTAGTAAGTTAGTAAGTTAGTAAGTTAGTAAGTTAGTATGTTAGTAAGTTAATAAGTTAGTAAGTTAGTAAGTTAGTAAGTTAGTAAGTTAGTAAGTTAGTAAGTTAGTAAGTTAGTAAGTTAGTAAGTTAGTAAGTTAGTAAGTTAGTAAGTTAGTAAGTTAGTAAGTTAGTAAGTTAGTAAGTTAGTAAGTTAGTAAGTTAGTAAGTTAGTAAGTTAGTAAGTTAGTAAGTTAGTAAGTTAGTAAGTTAGTAAGTTAGTAAGTTAGTAAGTTAGTAAGTTAGTAAGTTAGTAAGTTAGTAAGTTAGTAAGTTAGTAAGTTAGTAAGTTAGTAAGTTAGTAAGTTAGTAAGTTAGTAAGTTAGTAAGTTAGTAAGTTAGTAAGTTAGTAAGTTAGTAAGTTAGTAAGTTAGTAAGTTAGTAAGTTAGTAAGTTAGTAAGTTAGTAAGTTAGTAAGTTAGTAAGTTAGTAAGTTAGTAAGTTAGTAAGTTAGTAAGTTAGTAAGTTAGTAAGTTAGTAAGTTAGTAAGTTAGTAAGTTAGTAAGTTAGTAAGTTAGTAAGTTAGTAAGTTAGTAAGTTAGTAAGTTAGTAAGTTAGTAAGTTAGTAAGTTAGTAAGTTAGTAAGTTAGTAAGTTAGTAAGTTAGTAAGTTAGTAAGTTAGTAAGTTAGTAAGTTAGTAAGTTAGTAAGTTAGTAAGTTAGTAAGTTAGTAAGTTAGTAAGTTAGTAAGTTAGTAAGTTAGTAAGTTAGTAAGTTAGTAAGTTAGTAAGTTAGTAAGTTAGTAAGTTAGTAAGTTAGTAAGTTAGTAAGTTAGTAAGTTAGTAAGTTAGTAAGTTAGTAAGTTAGTAAGTTAGTAAGTTAGTAAGTTAGTAAGTTAGTAAGTTAGTAAGTTAGTAAGTTAGTAAGTTAGTAAGTTAGTAAGTTAGTAAGTTAGTAAGTTAGTAAGTTAGTAAGTTAGTAAGTTAGTAAGTTAGTAAGTTAGTAAGTTAGTAAGTTAGTAAGTTAGTAAGTTAGTAAGTTAGTAAGTTAGTAAGTTAATAAGTTAGTAAGTTAGTATGTTAGTTAGTTAGTTAGTTAGTTAGTTAGTTAGTTAGTTAGTTAGTTAGTTAGTTAGTTAGTTAGTTTAAAATCAATTCAAATTGATCCAACATTTCTCTTATTAAGCAATAAACTACATCAAAACTTTCTTGCAATTTCTTTTGCGTAGTTGTTGTAATTTCTAAGATTTCATATTCTCGTTCAAGAGAAAATCAAGTCATAAAGTTGATTGTTTGTTTATTTACAATATTGAACGAAGGAAGTTCAATGAAACGTTACCAATATCGAGAAGAGTAAAAAAACAACAACAGCATCAAACCAAGTAAACTGATGAAGTATAAAAAAAATACAAAAAATAATCTACATTGAGCGTAAAATGAAATGAGTTTTTACTTTTTTAACAATTCATACCCGTGAATACTTAACAAATAGAATGGTTTGTGGTGGTGGGTGGTTTTTATGTAGGCATTCTTTTGATGCGGTCTACCACCCACAATAATAAACAAAAGTAGCGACAACAACAGCATCAGCATTAAGTAAATCGTAACCGTTACCACAAAATGTTTTCGATTTTGATTTAGACACATAAGTTTTCCTTTTGATTGTTATCGGAATTTTTGTCTTTTAAAACCTGCAGTTTAAGGATCTGTATAAAACTAATTTCTTATAAAATTAGTTATTTCTTATTAAACATTTAATTTTGAATTAGTTAAGTATATTTAGTACATATATATGTTTTTAAGTGACTACTGCTTACATTACTTAGGTACAGTAGGGTAATGATAACTTTCTTTCGCATTTCTTGGGGACAATTAGTTGTGATTTGCTCAAGTTCTAATCAAATGACCTAAAAATATTAAATTTGATGTAACAATTTAACCCAATTTTTTTTGGAAAAATTGGGTTTAAACTGTGGACTCCTTACGAAACAGCAGGGCATACTTTTTGATTTAGTGTGTGTGTTCGTTTTAATGTAAATGCATTCATGTGTTAAAAGGTACTTTTTTTCCTTGCTTAATATTGTTGCTGCTATATAGACGATGATATTGAAACCTTTTAAGGGAATTCAAAATTTGTTTTATTTTAAAGAGGCAGATGTTTAAAGTAATCATTACATTGAAATGTATAAAAAATAAGTTTTTAAATTGATTTAAAATTTTAAAACAAATAAACTCTTTTAAAGTCATGTGCATTATATACTTGGTAAACAAAAAAAAACAATACTAATGTATGACTATGATATTTTTTACATGATAAGAATACAAAAGATGTTTTATATATTTACAATATACCATTTACTACAAAATAATAAGAACGAGTTAACAAAAGTTATTACATGTAATATTAACAAAGTTTTTTTAAAGATATTTTTTTTTCAAAAATATTCCATTTAGTGTTTTTCTTCATCTTCATTCTATTTTCTCTTAAAACTCATGTCATTTTCTTTTTATGAAAATAGAAATTAAAGAAAATACCCTGATAGCAATGATTGAATGGGTGGTTTGATAGATTGACAGTTTGAATCTGTTTAAATCAACAGAGATTTTTCACGTATGATTTTCCACATCATTCCCCAATATATTATGTACCCATACCACTTGCGTTTGACCTAAGGATAGTGATTTGAATGGGAGGTTCTGATTTTAGCTAGCAGATTGAGAATGATGGTTGAGTTTTGTTCGAATTAAATTAAACTTTGGGGAATAATCATTATTATTTGGTTTAGCGTTAATCGAAGAAAATGTTGGAACAATTATAACTGTATACATATACTATACACATGTACATATATACATATGAATATGTACATATGGATGGCTCCAAGCAGAACAAACTTTAGACTTAACTATATACTAGACTATAGACCAGACTACAGACTTTTTTATAGACTGTAACATTTCATAGTTTATAGGCTACATTATAGACTGTAGTATAGGCTAGACTATATACTAGACTGTAGACTAAACTATATACTAAACTATATACTAGACTATAGACTAGACTATAGACTAGACTATAGACTAGACTATAGACTAGACTATAGACTAGACTATAGACTAGACTATAGACTAGACTATAG
>NC_060950.1:9597826-9599586 GCF_022045245.1 Lucilia cuprina
CTATAGTCTAGTCTATAGTCTAGTCTATAGTCTAGTCTATAGTCTAGTCTAGTCTATAGTCTAGTCTATAGTCTAGTCTATAGTCTAGTCTATAGTCTAGTCTATAGTGTGTTAGTGCTGTAGAAGTTGATAATATAAAAAGAGCCACAGATACCACATCAAGAGCTCGACCTTTGTAAAGAATTTGTAATAAAATTGTGAGATGTACAATTCTAGAGGGTCATTGACAGTGTTCTGTAACTTTCGAGTTGACAAACATTTTAAAAATTATCTGAGTCGCACAACTAAAATGCGGAAATCTTTCATAAATATTTCAATATTTTTTCTTGACTCCAAAAATACAGAACACAGGGAACCGAAAAGTTATGTGGTTAAGTATCAAAATGCCATATCTTTGGAGTTTTTACAAAAAATTTATAAATTTTTTGTTTCTCACAAAATCGGAAAATTTCTCACTTTAATATTGGCTCCCCTTAAAAATCGTTTTTGGTCACTATGTAGCATACGTTAAGTATTTATCAGATGTTAAAGAGATTATCATTAAGCTGCTTTATATTGTGTGTTATTCTATTTTTTTCATCTTCGTTACACTGATTTTGAAGAATAGATAAAATTTCTATTAAGGAAATGACAAAAATTACTATTGTCTCTCACATTGTTCTCGACTTGGGCGATATTAAAGGTTAAGAACTAAGATGTCTAAAGACAACTGGATAAAAGGAAACGGACGGGAAAAAGAGGATATTTAATTTACTTAATAAACAATAAAATGAAAAGGAACAAAAAAAAACAAATACAGGATAATATTAAACTTAGAAAAAGGTGTGAAAAAATAATACAAAATTACCAGTAAATAGAGGAAGTTTAAGGATAAAAACAAACTGTAAGAAAAAAAGTTGGACATTAACTACTGATTAATGATTATACGTTGGCATTATTCCCTAAAGGTCTACGAAAAGTAATTACATTTCGAGGGAAAAAGTAAAGAAAAACTTCAGAAGTTTATGTATTTCTTTTTTATGGTAAAAAGGATATTTGATTTGACAATTTAAAATTTCTATTATTTATAAAATGTCTTTGATTTCAGTTTCATAAATATTGTTGTAATTTATAGCTTAATTTGTTCGATTTTATTTATTGTTGCTTTCATTTTTAAGTTTTTTTTGTTTTTCCCTAAATATCCTTAAAGGATGTGTGTTATATTCACATACATATGTATGTTTGTTAGCTGATACATTGACACAATGAGCCATAATGATATGTGAAAAGAAAAATATTTAGTGGTGGTTTTTATTTTTTTCCAAGGTTGAGTGATTCCGTTTCCTAAAAAAAAATTGCAAAAACTTTGATTTGAAAAAAATGAGAACATAAAAATTAATCTTCTTAATGTAATATTTAGGTTGTTAAAAAAGAAGAAAGGACCAAGTGTATGTGATCCCATTACATTTTTCAAATCAGTTAAAAATTTACGATTGTGGTAAATGTATCACAATAAATCAATAGAAAACACGAAAGGAAACTTTGGTGGGAGAACATCAATCAACTAGATTTTTCGAGTCTAGAGTGTAGTCTATAGTCCAGCCTATAGTTAAGTCTATAGTCTAGTCTATAGTCTAATGTATGGTCTAGTCTATAGTTTAGTCTATAGTCTGGTCTATAGTCTAGTCTATAGTCTAGTCTAGTCTATAGTTTAGTCTATAGTCTAGTCTATAGTCTAGTCTATAGTCTAGTCTATAGTCTAGTCTATAGTCTAGTCTATA